>NC_091460.1:13163775-13463775 GCF_027789765.1 Dendropsophus ebraccatus
ATCCTTTTTGTAATAGTAGCATTGGTATGGATCCTTTATCCTTAAACCTATCTTCTGACTGACAGGCCTCTTTACCTCAGTTATATATAGGCCACTAGTATCACCTCAGACATTGGCTTTGTTCTCTCCCATAGCTTTGGCTGACCTGTAAAGAAGACACCAGTACAGACAAGGACATACCTATATAGGCCATCTGTAAGGACATACCTATATAGGCCCCCTGTAAGGACATACCTATATAGGCCCCCTGTAAGGACATACCTATATAGGCCCCCTGTAAGGACATACCTATATGGGCCACCTGTAAGGACATACCTATATAGGCCATCTGTAAGGACATACCTATATAGGCCCCCTGTAAGGACACACCTATATAGGCCATCTGTAAGGACATACCTATATAGGCCCCCTGTAAGGACATACCTATATAGGCCCCCTGTAAGGACATACCTATATAGGCCCCCTGTAAGGACATACCTATATAGGCCCCCTGTAAGGACATACCTATATAGGCCCCCTGTAAGGACATACGTATATAGGCCCCCTGTAAGGACATACCTATATAGGCCATCTGTAAGGACATACCTATATAGGCCCCCTGTAAGGACATACCTATATAGGCCCCCTGTAAGGACATACCTATATAGGCCCCCTGTAAGGACATACCTATATAGGCCCCCTGTAAGGACATACCTATATGGGCCACCTGTAAGGACATACCTATATGGGCCACCTGTAAGGACATACCTATATGGGCCCCCTGTAAGGACATACCTATATAGGCCCCCTGTAAGGACATACCTATATAGGCCCCCTGTAAGGACATACCTATATAGGACCCCTGTAAGGACACACCTATATAGGCCCCCTGTAAGGACACACCTATATATACCACCTGTAAGGACACACCTATATAGGCCACCTGTAAGGACACACCTATATAGGCCCCCTGTAAGGACACACCTATATAGGCCCCCTGTAAGGACACACCTATATAGGCCCCCTGTAAGGACATACCTATATAGGCCCCCTGTAAGGACATACCTATATATACCACCTGTAAGGACATACCTATATGGACCACCTGTAAGGACATACCTATATAGGCCACCTGTAAGGACACACCTATATAGGCCCCCTGTAAGGACATACCTATATAGGCCCCCTGTAAGGACATACCTATATAGGCCCCCTGTAAGGACATACCTATATAGGCCCCCTGTAAGGACATACCTATATAGGCCCCCTGTAAGGACATACCTATATAGGCCCCCTGTAAGGACATACCTATATAGGCCATCTGTAAGGACATACCTATATAGGCCCCCTGTAAGGACATACCTATATAGGCCCCCTGTAAGGACATACCTATATAGGCCCCCTGTAAGGACATACCTATATGGGCCACCTGTAAGGACATACCTATATGGGCCCCCTGTAAGGACATACCTATATAGGCCCCCTGTAAGGACATACCTATATAGGCCCCCTGTAAGGACATACCTATATAGGCCCCCTGTAAGGACATACCTATATAGGCCACCTGTAAGGACACACCTATATAGGCCCCCTGTAAGGACACACCTATATAGGCCCCCTGTAAGGACACACCTATATAGGCCCCCTGTAAGGACATACCTATATAGGCCCCCTGTAAGGACATACCTATATATACCACCTGTAAGGACATACCTATATGGACCACCTGTAAGGACATACCTATATAGGCCACCTGTAAGGACACACCTATATAGGCCCCCTGTAAGGACATACCTATATAGGCCCCCTGTAAGGACATACCTATATAGGCCACCTGTAAGGACATACCTATATAGGCCACCTGTAAGGACATACCTATATAGGCCACCTGTGGCAGGTGGATGACGTCCACTTACATTCCCTGAATTAGGCAGGAAGATGACAGACTATGCAGACAGGCACTTTACGGTGTTACTTACAGTAGGTTATGACAGGTGTAGATAATATAGTCCTACACAACCCTCTCTGCTATATTTGTTGTCCCCTGGGCCGCCCAATGTGAGGATTCTACACCACATTACACATGGCTTCCTTCTGCTGGTTTTGTCAGATAACTTACAGTGAGATACAAAGCGGTTGGCAAACACAGTGCGTTACTTACTTACTGTGCGGATGCCATCTTTACCCTGTACCTCCTCTCCATCCGCTGGTCTCACAGCTTGTTGCTGATTGTCTCTGGAAAAGACTTAAAAACAAACAGATCCACATCTCCCCCTCCACCTGTACACTATGTACGGTTACCTCAGGAAGAGACCGGAAACATCTCCCCATCCCCCTGTATACTATGTACGGTTACCTCAGGAAGAGACCAGAAACATCTCCCATCCACCTGTACACTATGTACGGTTACCTCAGGAAGAGACCGGAAGCATCTCCCCATCCACCTGTACACTATGTACGGTTACCTCAGGAAGAGACCGGAAACATCTCCCCCTCCACCTGTACACTATGTACGGTTACCTCAGGAAGAGACCAGAAACATCTCCCCATCCACCTGTACACTATGTACGGTTACCTCAGGAAGAGATCGGGAACCTCTCCCCCTCCACCTGTACACTATGTACGGTTACCTCAGGAAGAGACCGGAAACCTCTCCCCCTCCACCTGTACACTATGTACGGTTACCTCAGGAAGAGACCGGAAACATCTCCCCCTCCACCTGTATACTATGTACGGTTACCTCAGGAAGAGACCGGAAACATCTCCCCCTCCACCTGTACACTATGTGCGGTTACCTCAGGAAGAGACCGGAAACATCTCCCCCTCCACCTGTACACTATGTACGGTTACCTCAGGAAGAGACCGGAAACATCTCCCCCTCCACCTGTACACTATGTACAGTTACCTCAGGAAGAGACCGGAAACATCTCCCCATTCCCTTGTACGCTTTGTACGGTTACCTTGGGAAGAGCACAGAAACCACAGCATCAGCAGCTTCATCCATCATACGTCACCCTTTTGGCTTCAGGGTTTGTCTGCGTGAACGTTGCGTCAGCCGCTCTATGGCAGCTTTTCTTCTTTGAACAGTGTTTTTTTTTTTTTGTTTTTTTTCCTACAAGTGTTTTTAGTAAGCCCAGGGATCAAACAAATCTCTAATTTGCCAATTAACCCATAATAGTTGGCTTCATATAGACCTCTGCACAGTTACCTCCAACCATCCTACATGTCTCAGTGATTGTCCTCACCTCCAGCTTATGGCTTATGGTGGAAGTCACGCTGCATGGCGGTCACCATATATCCTTGCGTCTTGTGTCATCCATCTTTTAAAAGTCTGGGATAATCTACAATGAAAACTTTTAAACTTTCATTAATATTTGGGCTTTCAATTACATTTTCATCTTTCACAATTTAAAATATCAAACACAATAACAAAAACATCCTTATTCAAAAATAAAAAATTTGTACGGTTTTAAAAAAAAATTTAAAACATCAAAATATTCACCTCTATCCCCTCCCCCATTTAAATCTACATCAAGAGGCAACAGAGATGCTGGATTCAATGCACTTAGCACAAGATATATATTGGGGGGCATAAGGCGTGCAGGCTGGAGCCATGGATATGGGTTTGGCTTTACTAGGGATTATCAATATAGTTTGCTATAATCATCACAAAACTGTTAACCCTAAAAATAACAAATAAAAATAAAAAAATAATAATACATATTACACTCGGCTAGTCCACTTTAACCTTTTGCTATAAATCAAATAAAGATGAAATATAAAACAGTATAATAAGCCATCTTTGAGGGCTGATTACAGAAAAGTGGCGTACATAAATAAATACATGTTTTATGATCGGGACAACAGAAAATCATCAACATTTTGTAACACATAACATACTTCTTAAGGGGAACACCAGCTTTGTAAAACTGGCTGCAATATAACAGTATATAGTTTAGGGGATTACATTAACAGCTCAGATTTTTTCTTTTCTCTAACTCTGCTTGCATGTGATCTGCAGCCCGTTGGTTGATGACCTTACACAAAACATAACAAATAACACACAAAAAAAACTTTGTATGCTGCTTCACTACGCAGCATTAATTAACCTATTCAGCTCGCTCAGTACTGTATCTAGCAATGAGCTGGACTGTTCTCCTTGTCTGAGTACGTGGCATTGTACTTAGACACTTACATGGCACTGTACACTATTTGAATTTAGGCTGCCCACTCCCAAAAGGCATTGGTCTTACAATCGAGTCAGGGGCACTTTAAATCGAAGTAACTAATTCAACAGCCAACCAAGGGGAAGATTCCTGTAGAACATAGGATCTATATGCCACCATTGGAGGTAGGTTGGCTTTTTGCTAGGTCTGGGGTTTATATACAGATATAAACTGGGTACAATGGTGTAACATAATGATGTGGCTTGGGTCTGCCACACACACCACAATATTCTGTCTTATCTAGATTTTGTTGGTCACCGGCACATGTCCACCCAGCTGGACCTGTGCTTCCCACCCATTATCCTGAATGTTTTCCTTCTGTCTGACCCTCTGGCTCTCATCTCTCTATCTACTCCACACCCTCCCCTCTTAGAACTCTAATCCTTGATTCCCCCTTAGGGATAGTACTTAGATTGACCCCTAAGGTTCCTGGAAATCCCAAGGACCCATTTGCCCCGCATGTTACATGTAGGTCTGGTTACCTACCCACAAGGCAAAATAAGTGTGCACAGGAGCGTGAGGAGTTTCCCAGGTGTTGGTCAGAGAGCCAGAGGCTGGTGGGGCTAAGGCATGTATCTGCCTTCATATCAGACCTCCTCAAGATCTGTTCTAGGTCTTACACTGCATCTTCTCATGCCCATCGCTAACTATCTTCCTTAGCTTCACATCAGCTTCACAAACTTCTTGTGGAGACTGGGGATCCCTTCTTTTAGAGAACAACTGTCTCATCCTTGCTCAGCTAATCCCTAGGTAGCGTATTGGGGACTAAAACCTAAACCTTAGGTCTTGGCAAGTACAGCTACTATAGACCCAGACGCTTATAGTGACACACTATAGCGACGCTTTATAGCAACCTACTGTCCCTCGTTGCCAATTCCTCCTAGGAGGCAAGGGGGTAAAGGCCCTATTCCACCAACAGATCTGACGACAGATTATCTGCTGAAGATTTGAAGCCAAACCCAGGAACAGACTATAAACAGAGAACAGGTCATAAAGGAAAGACTGGATTTCTCCTCTTTTCAAATCCACTCCTGGGTTTGGCTTCAAATCTTTGGCAGATAATCTGTCGTCAGATCTGTTGGTGGAATAGGGCCTTAAATCACAGGTCTTCTGACCTGCTCTCTACCACAGTACAAGCATAAATAATGGGATCAATACAAGTATTTTTCCCGCTGCTCGAGATAGATATCACTCATCAGGAACCCGTTCATACAGAGTCTATGCGCCTGCTGTCTGTGACCTTGCAGCTGCTCTCGATGTTATGCTGTATTACAAGGGTTAAGCAATAATCACAGCCTCCCCGTAAGGACGTAGAAGTGATCATGTTCGGCAATCCCTTTCCTTAATTCAGCATAAATACAGCAACAGCTTATCTCAATCACATAACAGTTTGCGAAGGCAATGCAGCACTTTAGCCTTGTCCTATCCTGGGTTACAGAGTTCTTTGTCTAACAATTAGACTCAGCATTACAGACACATAGAGAACGCAAGTGACAGGAATCTAATTCGATCCGCTCCGCGGAGGCACAGATAGTACGTGAGAAAAAGGAAGTCTTTCTTACCTGGCCAGTTATATCTGCGCGTCCGATGATGGATAAATCACCACATCCCGTCAGTCTGCTTTCTGGTTTGCAAGAGGCCGAGTCCCTGCCAAGGGCGCCAAATGTTAAGGTTAAATTTAAATGTTGACCCCTCTCTATGGAGAAGTCGTCAAAAACCCAGGTACAGGATGGTTTTAAAATATATCTAGAGTTGTAACCTGCAGTATTACCAACTCGTCACTTATAAATCACGGACACAGATAAGACATTGTATCATGATTATAAGCCTGGATAAAAATGGCCATGTTTTATTATGGTAATCACATTTTATAGACAGATAAAATATAGGGTGTTAACAAATGCTAATAAGGCATAGATGAGGCGGTGCTAGTGATTTAGATATTCAGTCATGCGCAATGGCATCTATATTAGTATTAATTATTATTATTCAAAAAGGTCAAAAAAGGTTAGAACAATACATTCTGTGCAATGATACTTTCACATTATTCCCACTGTAACAGACAGTCAACTTTCCTCCGAGAACGGCCTTGAACGCTGATAAAGATGTCTCTGAGTGAAATAATTCTTGAGACAAAACATTCTTTCTAGTGTCATATCAGAAGTTTTCCAAGGTAAGAAATGTCCCAACTATAAGTTAACCCTATCAGGGACTCTCTAATGTGCTGGAGCTTCTAAGCAAGAGGCCTATATATATGTAGTCATACAGGTACGCTGCAGGTAGGTAAGATCACATCCCTGACCTTGTCACAACCAAGGTAGGCAGAAAAGCATCTCTGAACGCACAGTACATCGAACTTTGAGGCAGATGGGCTACAGCAGCAGAAGACCACACCGGGTGCCACTCCTTTCAGCTAAGAACAGGAAACTGAGGCTACAATTTGCACAAGCTCATGAAAAATTGGACAGTAGAAGATTGGGAAAACGTTGCCTGGTCTGATGAGTCGATTTCTGCTGCGACATTCGGATGGTAGGGTCAGAATTTGGCGTCAACAACATGAAAGCATGGATCCATCCTGCCTTGTATCAACGGTTCAGGCTGGTGGTGGTGGTAGTGTCATGGTGTGGGGAATATTTTCTTGGCACTCTTTGGGCCCCTTGGTACCAATTGAGCATCGTTGCAACGCCACAGCCTACCTGAGTATTGTTGCTGACCATGTCCATCCCTTTATGACCACAATGGACCCAACATCTGATGGCTACTTTCAGCAGGATAATGCGCCATGTCATAAAGCTAGAATCATCTCAGACTGGTTTCTTGAACATGACAATGATTTCACTGTACTCCAATGGCCTCCACAGTCACCAGATCTCAATCCAATAGAGCATCTTTGGGATGTGGTGGAACGGGAGATTGGCATCATGGATGTGCAGCCGACAAATCTGCGGCAACTGTGTGATGCCATCATGTCAATATGGACCAAAATCTCTGAGGAAGCTTCCAGCACCTTGTATCTATGCCACCAAGAATTGAGGCAGTTCTGAAGGCAAAAGGGGGTCCAACCCGTTACTAGCATGATGTACCTAATAAAGTGGCCGGTGAGTGTATAATAAATTTATATATATATATATATATATATATATATATATATATATATATATATATATATATATATATATTTAGAGAGAGAGAGAGAGAGAGAAACTTCTGAGTTCAAGACTCATGGAATATAGAGGCAAAACTAACCGTGAATTTTGCAGGACAATAGGTGATGTTTAAGAAAATAATTCTTAGACATAGGTTAATACTATGATGCACCTCTGTATTATTTGTATACAGTCTTAGGCTATGTTCACACAACATTTTTTCATATTTACATGGCTGTTGTTGCCGATTACAACAACGGCCGTATAAATACGAAGAAATACGCTTGCCATGTATATATGGGATCCTGGCCGGAGCGTATGCCATGTGTATACACTTCGGCCGGGATCCCATGTACACCCGGGAAACATACTTTCGTATTTATACGGCCGTTGTTGCTAGCGGCGCTGCAAACAACTGACATGTCAGTTTTCTGCAGCCGCAGGAAACCATGTCAGTGCACACTATGAAGCGAGTGGCTGCGGCCGCTTGCTTCATAGTGTGCTACGGTGAGTTCTGATGCAAGCGCGCGCTGATGTGCCCGCATCAGAACTTAGCAGCAAGAAATATTGTCCGGCCTGTAGTGCAGTACCTGCCGGGATGATCTTTACAGAGACCGATCGTACCGTGACCCAGCCGGGTCACAGAAGGGCCGGTCTCTTACGCCATGTGAACATGGCCTTATTGTAGTTCTGCTGAAGACAATGCTCACATCTTCCCTGTACACTAATCACTTAATCAAACTAGAATCACACTATTTTTTTCCTCCAACTCACCGGCCAGCTCCCAGCACTCCCCGCATACAGTGCAGGGAGCTGGCTCGGACCAGAGTGATGCCCTGAAAGGGCAGATGAATCAGACGGTGCCTGTGAATGCTACCGGGACCCAAGCACGCAAAAGATGGCTGGAGGAATGAAGACCGGCAACCCGGGCCAGGCAATCACCTTCTCCCTCTCTTTACCAGGGTCCTTGCAGTCCAGTAGTCGAATAAGACCAAAAAGAACTTGAGGCAGGCTTACCTCTACTGCCAACACGCCATGAACAACCCAGTGCTGGTGAACTTCACCTGCTACCTTAAGGGGACTCACTACCGTTAGAAAGGTGAGAAAGGTGAGGAACGTGTCCTGTTTCCTCTACTTTATGGACCCCACCACCTCATCTATCCGGTGGGTGAGAGACGTTGAGTGGATGCACAGCTTCTTTACAAGTATGAGGGACCAAATGCTTACTGAGCAGACCAAATATAACTACCTAAAGAACATCCAGAAACGTTTCCACTCCTGCAAGCACGTCATGCAACCTAGATGACATGCAGAAGAGACTCTCTAAGAAGAGAGGTACCAGTGCCAGAGCCACTAAGTCACTACCTTTGCCAACTGCTCCTGACCATCAACAAGCTGAACTTTATGTAGAGCCTCCAGATCACCTGTGCCAGGAACCCCACACACTAAGAAGCCCTTGAAATACTCTTCTACCTCAAAAATGTTATCCTCCGCCACCTTAAGTGACCTGGGATGGTGAAGGCCATGAGCGTGCAGGAGTAGATATACAGTCGGTCGAGTCTACAAGGGGAAGCTGTATGCCATAGTTGTGGTCTAGGTGCACAAAACAGCCTCCAAACACGGTCACCATCATAGCCCTGAAAAGGGAGAAGGAGGGTTGGTTCCAAACCTACTACAACAACGTCAGATCCCTGCTGCTGGTAGACAGGGAACATAGCACATTCTGTGTCAACCACATCGGTGACATTTACAATGTCTCCAATGACCTCCAGTACTACCACCACCTGTTTCACCTAAGCATACCCATCACCCTGATGAGAAAGGTCTACGAGTCATGGACAACCCTAAACTATTTGCACGCTACCTGTCCCACACCAACATGACAGCCGAACTGGTCTACAGAGTAAAGACACTGATCAGGCATTATGCCAGGCCAATATGGGCTCCTCGGCAAGGTGATATGGTCACTTTTAGGGGGCATTCTGACTTAAGAGGCGTTCAGTCATAATGCCACAAAGCCAGCACATAAAACAGATGTCTGAACCTGTGGTTCTTTGTGTATTGGGCAATCAGTAGGGTAAAACTAACCTCTCACGACAATGCAACGCTTGGTGAATTCTGCTTCACAATGGCAGGAAGAGCTGACATCGAAGGTCAAAAAGACATCGCTATGAATTCTTTGGCCACCACAAGCCAGTTATCCCTGTGGTAACATTTCTGACACCACCTGCTTAAAACCCAAAGAGTCAGAAGGACAGTGAGGCCCCGCTTTCATGGTCTACATTCATACTGAAAAGAAAGATTGAGGGCTCTCAAAACCACTGACGCACATGCAGTACCGCCAAATGGGCCACCCTGGGGCATTGCCATCACAGGGAAGCGCTTTTCCTTCTCCAGCATCATTCACACCAGGGTACGGCCCAGGACATGGCACCACTGGACCTCCATCCCGGGTTTTTGCTCTGCCTTGAGCGTCCAGCTCTGTGACTCACCGCAGTGCAGGGAATTGATGTATAAATGCAGGGCCATTGAGATCATAAGCCATTGCCCACCGGCGATTAACGTGTACGCATTACGGAGACACACAGCCAAGCCATGAGTGACGACTCTGACAAGGTTATTTCCAACGAAAGGTAGGTGTTTTGCCTTCTTTCGTGCACTTCCATCCTTGCTCGCTGCTTAAAGCTGGGTTCACACTATGTATATTTCAGGCAGTATTTGGTCCTCATGTCAGGTCCTCATAGCAACCAAAACCAGGAGTGGATTGAAACACAGAAAGGATCTGTTCACACAATGTTGAAATTGAGTGGATGGCCGCCATAGAACAGTAAATAACGGCCATTATTTCAATACCACAGCCGTTGTTTTAAAATAACAGCAAATATTTGCCATTAAATGATGGCCATCCACTCAATTACAACATTATGTGAACAGAGCCTTTCTGTATTTTCAATCCACTCCTGGTTTTGGTTGCTATACAGCCTCACAAATACAGCCTCAAATATACATAGTGTGAACCCAGCCTTACACTGGACTGCCGGCAGCCAGGGGCGTTCACTGGTTTTGACTGACAGCTGTCTTTCTCTCCCTCCTTGCAGAGACAACCATACTCCGCTCATTTGCCCCAAATGCAGAAAAGTGAGCCGGGCACTGTCAACACACCTGAAGCGCTACTGTATGAGAAGGGATACGGACGATGATGTACACTCCGCCCTCCTCCGGGCACACCTGCTGGATGTTGTGGCAAAGGGGACCACCATATCGTACAGTGAGATTTGAGGACTGGGGTCGGTGGGCAATTTTGTGCAGTCTCGAGAGAAGAGGCTTCACTTTACACGGCCAGGTCTCCAGCTCAGATGCTGACAGCCACTTGCCCTTGATGCAGCCAGACCCGTCCTTGGACAGCGAGGTGGAGAATTCTTCCCAGGAGACAGTTTACGAATTCAGCGCAACCACCTCATCCGGGGATGAGGAGCAGTTTTCCAGTGAAGAGGTCCATGATCAGAAAATGCACAGCGAAAAAGGTGAGGAAGAGGGCTTTTTTGGAGGGGGGGGGAGGGTCCGTTGGCCATGCCACAAACTGACCTTCTGTTTTACACCCATGCAACCACACGACCACTGTTTTTCTTCTTTTCCACCCATGCATGGCCCTTGCTACATGGTGGAAGACCCCCAAAAGGCTCAGCATGAAGCGTGCAGAACTCTACCTGAGACACCCCAGCACCAACGCAGCTTTGTCAGGTCTTGCCAGGTACCTCCAGAGGACCCTCGGAGTCAAACGCTACCACCAGGAGGTGGAAAACATTGGACCTTTTCTCTACTTTATGGACCCCGCCTCCACTGACATCAAGTGAGTCAGGGACATCAAGAAGATGCACAGCTTCTTCAACAGGCTGCATGACCAGACCATCAACTATGTGAAGAGCATAAGGAGGTTCCTTACCTACCAGATGTAAGCCACCAATCTACCCGTGGACTCTCCCAAACTCTCCTGCTCCTGACAACACGTTTTAACCAGGACATACAGCGAAGGCTGACAAGGCACATCACCCGTGAGGTTTTGCGATAAAGGTACCGCAGCTTGGCTGGCCCAGGCGACACCCCGGAGGATTGCAGGAAGCTACTTTACGTTGCCAAGCCAAACTTTCTCAACAGCCTGCAGGTCGCCATCAACGGTACACCTTCCCGATCAGACTCACTCGAGGCCAGACCCACCGCTGGGCCTCTGGGCTCTCAAAACCACCACTAACGCACATGTGGTACCGCCCAGTGGGCCGCACCGGGGCATCGCCACAGAAGAGGCAACACTGGACCTGCATCCCAGGCTTTTGCTCTCCCTTGAGCGTCCAGCGCTATGATTCACCACAGCGCAAGGAAGTGATGTATAAAAAGCAGGGCCATTGAGATCATAAGCCATTGCCCACCGGCGATTAACGTGTACACGCTACAAAGAGAGACACAGCCAACCCATGAGAGACTGACGAGGTTACTTCCAGCAAAAGGTAGGTGTTTTGCTTTCTTTCGTGCACCGCCATCCTTGCTCGCTGCTTTACACTGGACTGCCGGCAGCCAGGGGCGTTCACTGGTTTTGACTGACAGCTGTCTTTCTCTCCCTCCTTGCAGAGACAACCATACTCCGCTCATTTGCCCCAAATGCAGAAAAGTGAGCCGGGCACTGTCAACACACCTGAAGCGCTACTGTATAAGAAGGGACTCGGACGATGATGTACACTCCGCCCTCCTCGGGGCACACCTGCTGGAGGTTGTGGCAAAGGGGACCACCATATCGTACAGTGTGATTGGAGGACTGGGGTCGGTGGGCAATTTTGTGGAGTTTCTAGAGGGAAGAGGCTTCACTGTACACGGAGAAACAGACACCGGAAGGCCAGGTCTCCAGCTCAGATGTTGACAGCAAGCTCTACCAGACTCTACCGCTCCTGCCAACACGTCTTAACCGTGACCCAGGACATGCAGCAAAGGTTGGCAAAGCACATCACCCATGAGGTTGTGTGAAAAAGGTACTGCAGCTTGGCCGGCCCAGTCGACACCCTCGAGAATTAAGGCTATGAAGGTGTCCAAGTGGCATGGGAGGATGTTCCACGTGTACAAGGGGCAACGGTATGCAGTCATCGGGGTGGAAGAGCACAAGACCGCATCCAAGCAGGTGGCCACCTTTGCTCTCAACTCAGAGGAGGAGGGATGGTTACAGGTCTACTTTGACAAGATAAGGTCTGCCATGAGGACGAGCACTAACAAGAGTCCTTTATCTCGACCACTTCCTCCGAGGTGTACAACGTCTCAGACGATTTGCGCAGATATCACCAAAAGGTACACGCTGAAGAGCATACCAAGCACATTGATCCGCAGTGTGCGAGTTATGGACCACACCAGTCTGCTCTGATGCTGAGAAATGCCCGTTCGCCCGGTACCTCTGGAGGACATCTGCAACTGACAGGAGCTTGTGACGAGGAGCTCAGTGGGTGGGGGAGGAACCTCCACATAACCGGTTCTACTGCTTCACCGCCTAAAAATCCCACAGCGGCAGCAATCGTGGCCAAGCCAACTTGGGAACTCTGTTAGATATGCTTGCCCAACAGGTGGTGGAAGGTAAACTGGGGAAGGGGTGTCACACACTCTGCACCCACCAGGTTCACTACTGCCAGTCTGCCTCCTGTGCTCTGACCCTCGGCAGGATTCCCAATGGGGGGGGGGGGGGGGGGGGGGGGAGATAGTCACATGCTCCACAGCCACCAGGTGCACCACTCCCGGTCTGCCTCCCCTCCTCTGCCCTGTGACTGGATGCCTAAGAGGAGGGGGTCACACGCTCTGGTTAGGTAGGCCATAGCATGGCAGCCCCTTCGTAGCCAAATTTCAGCTTGGCTTGCTTTGTGTAGGCAGGTCTCCGCCCGGCACGCCCTGGGGTGCCATGCCACAGCATAACACCCCCTCCATAGCCAGGTCTCCGCCCGGCACGCCATGGGGTGCCCATCCACATCGTGACACCCCCTCCGTAGCCAGGTCTCAGTGTGGCTCGCTCTGTGTCTGCAAGTCTCCGCCCAGCAAGCCAAGCGACAGCGTGACACCTCCTCCGAGCCAGGATTCAGCGTGTAGGCAGATGTCCACCTGGCACGCTCTGGGGCATTGCCAACCCGGCCTGACTCACCGCTGGGCCTCGGAGAGCTCAAAACCACCAATAATGCACTTGTGGTTTCGCCTCGGGGCCGCCCTGGAGCATCACCAACCCGGCCCGACCAATTGCTGGGCACTGCTGGGCCTCGGGGAGCTCAAATCACCACTAACACAATTGCGGCTTTACCCAGTTTCCCCTCAGGGCCGCCCTGGGGCATCGCTAACCCAGTCTGACCCACCGCTGGGCCCCGGGGTGCTCAAAACCACCACTAATGCACAGGCGCTTCGGGTGCGGTTTCAGCCCAGAGCCACGCCTGGGGCGCAGACAGGGGCTCTGGTAGGGTAGGAGCGCCCACGCCCAGCCACAGGGGTCCAACAGGTACCGCTAAAAGGTACCAGGTGCCCGCCGACACCTTCTCCAGGCAAAGACCGCCCATGCCAAGATAACTGCCCATATACATACCATTACCCTAACTTCAAAAGGTAGTTAAACAAAAAAAGAAAAAAACCTTGCAGCCGATGGGGGTGATGTCTCTTAACCTCAACCTCCACCCCCCAAGAAATTTTTTTTTTGATTGGGAGGAAAAAATGAGAAGAGCCCATCATGAGCAGTAATGTAATGTGTCAGGAGTCTTTAACCTCTTAAGGACATATGACGTACCGGTACGTCATATGTCCTCATTAGCACTTCAAAGCGGGGCCGCGCGGCGACCCCGCTTTGAAGCGCCGCGGTCCCGGGTGCCGCGTGTAGCCCGGGACCACAGCTATTAGCGGGCACGGTATGATCGCTGTGCCCGCTAATTAGCTAATTAGTTGACAGCTGCCTCAGATTACCGGAGGCAACCTTTCCCTGGGGTCTAGTGGGGGAGACCGCTCCTCCGGGACAACGTTACTGATGCCCGCCGGGGACTCATCCAAGATGGCGCCGTCCCCGGCTCGGCACTCTTTACTTCCGGCTACAGCAGCCGGAAGTAAACGAGTGCCTATCTCATGGATCTCTGCAGCAAATCTATGCTGCAGAGATTTCTGAGAGATCAATGCACTTATACTAGAAGTCCCCTAGGGGGGCTTCTAGTATAAGTGTAAAAAAAAAAAAAAAAAAAAAATGTTAGGTTTATAGTAAAAAGCCTCCTCCCCCAATAAAAGTCTGAATCACCCCCCTTTTCCCAGGTTTTAAATAAAAGTAAACAATAAATAAACATGTTAGGTATTGCCGCGTGCGTAATCACCCGAACTATTAATCACATTCCTGACCTCGCACGGTAAACGGCGTCAGCGCAAAAAAATCCCAAAGTGCAAAATTGCGCTTTTTTGGTCGCATCAAATCCAGAAAAAATGTAATGAGCGATCAAAAAGTCGTATATGCGCAATCAAGGTACCGATAGAAAGAACACATCATGGCGCAAAAAATTACACCTGACACAGCCCCATAGACCAAAGGATAAAAGAGTTATAAGCCTGGGAATGGAGCGATTTTAAGGAACGTAAGGAACTGGGAGCAAGGCAAGGACCACCCTCTTTCCTTCCCACTAACCTTGCAAGACAGTGTTTGGATAAGACCAGAAAAAACATATGAGGGAGGCTGGCCTCTACCACCGACACACCATGAAGCACCCGCTGCTCGTGGGCTTCATCCGCTACCTTCGGGGGATCCTGGGCATTAAGCACTACCGTCAAGAGGGGGAGAACATTTCCCGTTTCCTTTACTTCATAGACCTCCCCATCACATCTATGTGGTGGGTGAAGGCTGTTGAGCGAATGCACAGCTTCTTAACCAGCCTGAGGGACCAGATGCTGGCCAAGCAGACCATCTACATCCAGAAGATCCTTGTGTAACATGAGGCCATGCAGACTAGCCACGACATAAGCGACAGCTCCACAGACTCATCCAGGGATGAGGAACAATCAACCAGCGAGGGAGTCCGTGACCAGAGGATGCAAAGGTAAGAAGGTAAGTAGGGGGGGCGTTTCTCAAGGTAGCAGGACAACCACCGCTGGCCATGTCACGCACTGACCTCTCTTTACTGATGCAACACACTGACCTTTTCTTTTGCACCCACGCAGGGCCCTTGTTACATGGTGGACCACCCAAAAGTGGTTGAACATGAGGAGGGCAGGACTTTACCAGACATCCCAGCACCAACCCAGCACTGGCAGGCTTCGCCAGGTACCAACAGGAGATTGAAAAAATTGGAGGCTTTCTGTGTCTTTAACCCATCAGGTGGGATTCATGTACCAAGCATATTGATCCGTAGAGTGCGAGTCATGGACCATCCCCATCTGCTCCAATTCAGAGAAAAGCCTGTGTGCACGATATATATATATCACACATGAACATGACCGCGGAGATGGTATAAAGAGAAGACATCTGCCATGGCCAGGAGCTTGTGACAAAGGCCAGCACCCAACCACAGCAGGAGCACTAACATCAGAGGGCACTTAGAAGCTCCCTTAGGTCTGCTAGCTCAGCGGGTGGTGGAAGGTAAGGTGGGGAGTGGGTGTCACTCTGCAGCCACTTGCATCCCAGGTCTGTCCTCCTTTCCTCCACCCTCTGACAGGATGCCTAGAGGGTCACAAGTCCTGGCATGGTGAGCCCTGACTCAGCAGGCTCTGGTATGGTGGGCCCTGGTTCGGCAGGCTTTGTTATCACATGCCCTGGCGTCCCAATACGGATGGAGATATTGGGTTTACCCTATCAGTTATGTAGTTATGGAGTTATGTATCGTTGCATCTCCAATTCTGGGTTGGTCAGTCTACCATATCTGGAATCTGGGAGCATTTTCAGCCTGTAGTAATGCCTAATCCGACCAAGGAGATTTGGTAGCAGGCAGTAGCAGTCTGTGGTCAACTGCATGGGTGCCATTAACGGTAAGCATATACGTGTGAAGCAGTCACCCCTGAGATTATGAGAAGTAGAGTGTTAAGAGTGTGCCCAGGCCCCTTGGCAGCCTCCGTTACGATCAGCGGCCACAGGAGTGATGGCTTTCAGCCCTCTACATTAAAACCTCCACTATTAATGTACACCAAGAGGTGACATTTTTAAGTCAGAGAATTGCTCCTCTAATAAATGGTATGTGGCGGCCCATTGTTTTTTTTTTTTAACAGTTTTCAATGAGCAGATGCTTTCCATCTGTTACTTCTGTCCCACTCCCCTATATATAGCCTCTCCCCCTCTATTATACAACACATAATATGTTAAACATTTCATACAGACAAGTCATCGCCCTAATACACATACGCATCCTTTTGTAGTTCCCACTCCAATTCTACAGAACTAAGGATCTAGTTATCGTTTTCAAGATACAACACAAGTTGTCCATTACATTTGCCACCCCAAACTCTAAGAGTATGGACGTATATAGGGTTAATTCTTAGACTCAGGTTAATACCTTCAGGCACCTTTATTCTTCATTCAGTCTTATTGTAGTTCTTGAAAACAATGCTTAAGTCTACCCTGTACACTAATCATTTAAATCAAACTAATCGTTTCCAGCTCCCAGCACTTCCCGCAGACAAGCCCATGCCGGAGCCAGGGCCTGCCCGCTAGCCCGGACCAGAGCTAAGACTGTGGTCCCCTCGCCATAGAGGATGAAGGTGGAGGAACCAGCCACCGGTGAGAGCTTTTGATACCCGTGTATGCAAAAGTGGCTGGTGAGGTGCCTCAGGATTGCAAAGACTACCAACCAGGGCAAGGTACTGACCATTCTCTTTACCACTACCCTTACAACACAGTCGTCGGATAAGACCAGAAAAAGCATGTGAGGCCTCTACCGCCGTCACCCCATGAACCACCCAGTGCTGGTGGGCTTCACTGGATACATTCGGGGGACCCTGGGCTTCAAGCACTTCCGTCAAGAGGGGAGAAACACGTCCCGTTTTCTTTATAGACCTTGCCACCACCCCATCTACGCGGTGGGTGAGGGGCTTTGAGAGAATCCACAGCTTTTAGTAGCCTGAGGGACGATGCTAAACAAGCCGACCATATGTAACTACCTAAAGGAAGGGCACGGAGCGGGAGGCGCAGACCTAGCGGAGGCCCAGCATGACTAGGTTAGCTGGGAATGTAGTTTAAAGGGTTAAGTGGGGCAGTAAGGGGTTAAGTGTGAGCCAGTTGGGAGGGGGTGAGGGGTTTGAGGAGAAAACGCGGGAGTTGCTAGGTGAGTCACTTACCAACGGACGCGGTGTTATAAGAAGAGGAGGAAGAGGTGGAGCTACAGTTCTTGCCGGACCTGATTCAGCGCGGAGGTGCCCACGAGGAGCTGCTGGTTTCGTCTGTGGAGAGCTGCTGCTGCTGCTGCTGTTGTCGCGGATCCGGATGGCAGGCCAGACCTTTCTTCAGTCCCTCCGGGGGTTGGTGGCACAGCACGGGGCTTCCTGGCTGGAGGAACAGATGAGGTTAGCCATGGAGCCCCCACCTGTACCTCCCTCACCGGCCCCCACCCACCACCCAGCCCCTGCCCAGGACCCCCCTCCGACGGCCAGAGCTGTGCGGGCGCGCAGGAGCCGCCCGCCGGTCCGTCTCAGCCCCTCATCCAGCCCGAAGCGGTCCCGACGTGCCAGGAGCCCCTCACAGGACCCTCTGGTCGGCGCCGGCGGCCGGGCCCGCCCTGCTGCTGGTGGCCGGCCGGGCAGGAATCGCGCGGCTCGGCGGGGTCGCAGCAGGGCTGCGGATGCGGCTGTCCCCCCTCCTCTGGCATCCCGGCTGGCTCCGTCTTCCAGGGGAGCTCCGGCCTTCTCCTCTGGTGGCCCGGCTCCTCCCCCGGCTCCTCCCCCCTCACCTGGCCTCTCTCCGCCCCCTCCGGACTGCCGGCGGCCTAACGCGGCCCGCACACGGGCTCCCGCCCGGTCCCGGCGGCCAAGGAGCCCCTCCAGGGACCCTCCGGTCGGCTCCGGGGAGCAGGGCAGGATCTCACCTGCTGCTCGAGCCGGGAGGAATCCGGCGGCACCGCGGGGCCGTGCTGCTGCGGGAGGCCCCGCCCCCTGGTCTCCCCCGTCTCTCCTGTCCCTCCTTCCACTTGCCGGCCCCTCCGCCTTAACCCCGACGCTGCTGGGGGATCGTGGGGAGCGGCGGGGAGGGTCCCGGCAGGTGGATTTTGCTGAGGAGGGGATCTCTCTCCTGGCCTCCCCTTCCTCCCTCCTCTCTTCCCCTGGCCCCTCCCAGAGCAGTGCAGCAGCCTCTCCAGAGCTGCAGAGCGGAGAGGCTGCCTTGCATGATGTCCCTGGTGCCCAGCGCCTGTCCCCTTCAGCTGCCGCAGGTGCTGCTGCTGCTGCAGCAAGTGATGTCCGTGGGGGAGCAGGAGCTCCGCCCGCTACCTTCGCTCACCAGGCGGAGGGAGCCCGACGTCGCAGAGGGTCCAGGAGTTCGTCCCGCCAGGTGGCTCCTCCTTCCAGTCGGACAGGACCGGTGTCGATGGTCGTGGCGGCGGCCGGGCCCAGCAGAGACGACGCACAGCGGCAGACGGCTTACACCGGGTCCTGGGCGCCAGAGAGTTCGGGAGAAGAGTCAGGTGACGAAGGCTTCCGTCATCGCGGATCCGGGCATTCGGCTGTTCCGGCGCCTGGCCAGAGTCAGCTTGGTGAGCATAACCCCTCTATGTCCTCTTTTCTTCCGCTTGCTTCTTCTTCTTCTGTGTGGATGGGTGGGAATTCGTTAGCATCTGTCTCTTCTGCTGTCCCTGGTGTGTCTGCGCAGAGCGATTGGGTGGGTCCTTTACTGGCGGGTATAGGTCAGCTGTTTAGTCGCCTGGTCGCTGCTCCCTCAGCGGCGCCATCCCCGGTTAGTGCTTGGGTGGAGGCGGGCGGTCCAGGGGGTGTCCAGGTTACGTCGGGTGGGAATCAGGCAGCTGTAGTTGACACGCAAAGGGGTGATGCGGTCGCGGGGGTTGCGCCTGCGCCGGTGGCAGCGTTATCTGCCTCTGACCCCGTGGTGGATCCGGTCCGTTTGGACGATGCGGCTCGGGGTGAGGTTTATGTTTGTTTTGATGGCCCGTTGGGGGCGCACCTGAAGCAGGAGGTCAGGGAGAAAATCTGGAAAGACGAATACGTCGAGATTTTTTCCCTGTTACCTTTGGAAAAATTTAACTTGGACAGGGTGAAAGTGACGTCCAAGAAGGAGGAGGAGGAGCGGCGGCGATATCGCCTTATCCCCCGCACCTTTTCTAATTGGTTGCAGGCCTTTTGTATTCTAGCGTGCGTTATTGGTGAGAAGGCCCCGCAGCATTGTTCGGGGTTGTTTTGTTATTTAGATTCTATTGCAGAGGCGTACAGGGTGTATGGCGGGACGGCCTGGCTTCGGTATGACGAGCAATTTCGTCAGCGGAAGGCAGTACGCCCCGCCATTCGTTGGGATCACAAAGACATCAGTCTTTGGATGCGTCTCATGGTGGCAGCGCGTTTGCCTCAGCAGCCGTTTCGGGCCGGGGCCGGGGGTGTCTCCGAGACACAGGGCCCCCCGGCCTCTCGCCGACCGGGTTGCTGTTGGCAATTTAACGAAGGGCAGTGTCGTTTCCCAGGCACCTGCCGCTTCAAACATGAATGCTGGCATTGCGGGGGGTCCCACAGCGCAGTTAGGTGCTTCAGGAAACCGAAGGGCGGACAATCGGACGCTGTTAACAAGAGGGGTGACACCGGTGAGGGTAGACGAGATGGTCCCGTACCTAAGTAGATATCCTGATGCAAGCGCTGCGCGGTTTTTGGAGGAGGGTTTTCGTTTTGGTTTTCGCATCCCATTTTTGGTTGATGCGCCGGTTTTTCGCCCCAGGAACTTAAAAGTCTGCTAGAATGCACCCTGAGATAGTGGCCGATAAATTGGGGAGGGAGGTGGCGTTAGGTCGTATGGCGGGCCCCTTTAGGGAGCCTCCTTGGCCTCACTTGCGGGTATCCCCCTTGGGAGTCGTTCCTAAGAGGGAGCCTAACAAATTCCGTCTCATACATCATTTGTCTTACCCGGTAGGTTTTTCTGTGAATGACGGTATTGATGATGAGTTGTGTTCAGTGACATATGTTTCGGTTGATAGGGCAGTGGCTTGGGTGCGCCGATTGGGTCCGGGGGCCCTTATGGCCAAGACGGATATCGAGGCGGCATTCAGGCTCCTGCCGGTCCACCCTGACTGTTTTCATCTCCTCGGGTGCATGTGGGACGGCTCTTTTTATGTGGACCGCTGTCTCCCGATGGGGTGTTCGATTTCTTGTGCGTACTTTGAGTGTTTCAGCACTTTTGTTGAGTGGGTGGTCCGGGAGGAGGCGGGTCTGAACTCCGTCTTGCATTATTTAGATGATTTCCTGTGCATCGGCCCTCCAGAGTCCCGGGTGTGTTCGGTGTTGCTTCATACTCTTGAGCAGGTTGCGCAGCGTTTTGGTATCCCCTTAGCTCCTGAGAAGACGGAAGGGCCTACTACCACTATCCGTTTTCTGGGGATCGAAATAGATTCTGTGGCTATGGAGTGCAGGTTACCCGAGGACAAATTGCTTGACTTGGTGCAGGTGGTGGGGGAGTTGAGAGTGGCTAAGAAGGTGCGCTTGCGTCAGTTGCAGTCTGTATTGGGTAAGCTGAATTTTGCCTGTCGGATTATCCCTATGGGGCGGATATTTTGTAGGCGTTTGTCTTTGGCTACGGCAGGAGTTAGGAGCCCGCTACATTTTATCCGTTTGAATGGGGAGCATAGGGAGGATTTGCGAGTGTGGAGTGATTTTCTGGCACGGTACAATGGGAGGTCGGTGTGGCAGGAGGAGTGGGCTGATAATGCAGGTTTGGAGTTCTATACTGACGCGTCGGGGAGTGTGGGTTACGGGGCCTATTTTCAGGGTCGGTGGCTTGCTGGGGAATGGCCAGTTTCTTGGAGAGAGGCGGGGTTCCTGACTAACCTTGCCTTGTTGGAGTTGTTCACTATTGTGGCTGCCTTGGAGGTTTGGGGGGGGGAGTTGGGTAATAGACGGTTACGGTTTCATTGTGATAACCTGGCTGTGGTCTATGCCATCAACTCCTTGACGGCGTCTTCCCCTCCGGTAGTGCGGTTATTGCGTCACCTGGTATTGTTGTGTCTATCTTTGAATGTATGGTTGGTGGCGGAACATGTTCCCGGTGTGTCTAACTCTGTTGCTGATGCCCTCTCTCGGTTTCAGTGGGACAGGTTCCGTCGGTTGGCGCCGGACGCGGAGCAGCATGGCGAGCCTTGTCCTCCCCGACTCTGGGACCTGGCGTTCGGACAGCGTTAGGGCTTCTGCGGCGCTCCTTGAGTGAGGTGACGTGGAGGGCATACAGTGCGGTATGGCGGGAATGGGAAGGGCTTTGTCTTGAGGTGAGTTGTGATCCGTTGTATGGGGATGTGTTGCCTGTTTTGTTGTTTTGGATTGGGGATTCCTTTTCTAGGTCAGTTTCGAAGTCTGGGATGCAGCGGAGGTTAGCGGGTTTGGCCTTCTGGTTCAAGGCCTTTCAGGTAGTTGATGTCACCAAACATTTTTTGGTGCGGCAGGCCCTGAAGGGGTATGCTTTAAGGGCTTCTCCGCCGGACGGCCGGAGACCAGTGACGTTTGGGGTTTTGCTGGAGTTGTTGGGTCAGTTGGCGGGGGTGTGTCGTGATGATTATGAACATAGCTTGTTTAGTGCAGCTTATTCGTTGGCCTTTTTTGGGGCGTTTAGGATCGGGGAGTTGGTTAGTCGTTCTTGTGTGAGTAGTGGGGGTTTGCAGTTTGCTGATGTGCAGTGCGGTAGTGATTCTGTGGTTTGCTGGCTTAGGCGGACGAAGACTGTACGGACGGGGAGAGGCGTTCGGGTGGTTTTACACGGTGTAGAGGATTGTGTGGCTTGTCCGGTTCGTTGTGTGGCTAGTTTTTTGGGTGTTCGGGCCATGGTTGGGGGTCCTTTGTTGGTGCATCGGGACGGGAGGTCCCTTTCGCGGTTTCAGTTTGTGGCTATTTTTAGGAGATTGTTGCAATGTTTGAATCTTCCTGTGTCGGAGTTTAATTCTCATTCCTTTAGGATTGGGGCTGCCACGGAGGCGGCCAGGTGGAATCTGCCTGAGGAGGTGGTGATGCGTATCGGGCGCTGGGAATCCAGGCGGTATCGACTCTATGTGCGGCCTGACTTGGTGTGTGCATGATTGTTGTCTTTCCTGTCCTTTCCCTACTTTTGGTGTGGGTTGTGGTTTTGCATGGTGGTGACTTTCTCCTTACTGTGTTGTTTTGTTTGCGTTTCCCCCCCCCTCCTTTTAGCTGACGGTGCGGGCCTCGTGTGGATAGTGGGCCACTCGTATGTGCGGAGGGGAGCTCGGAGAGCCGACGTTAGGCCTGACGGCCGGCAGCTGGGCTTCAAGAGAAGTGAGGCCGTCATTAGATGGATAGGTATAGGGGGACTGTTGTGGAGCGGGCTACTGCCGGAGGTCCATTTTTATTCAAGGATGGATCGCTCTCCAGATGTGTTGGTGATTCATGTCGGGGGCAATGACCTGGGTGTGAGGTCGTCACGGGAATTGATTAGGGACATTAAGTTTGATGTCCTCCGCCTCTGGTCATTGTTCCCTGGCATTGTGGTAGTCTGGTCGGAAATTGTGGCCCGGCTGAATTGGCGTTATGCCAGATCCGTGGACTGCATAAATAGGGCCAGGCGCAAGGTTAACAGGGCCGTGTCTAGTTTTATAGTTCGGAATGGGGGGATTGCTGTGCGACATAGGTGTTTGGAAACTCCTGCTCCTGGCCATATGCTGGATGATGGGGTTCATCTTAATGGGGTGGGCACAGACATCTGGTGTTTGGGGCTTCAGGAGGGTATCGAGAAGGCGCTGCAGGTGTGGCGGGACTCTCAGGCGTAAGGGGTCACGCCTGATCGTATGGCGGTAGGGAGGTCTTGCAGGGCACGTTAAGGTGGTAATTTGGATGGGGACCCATAAGAGGGATGATACTCCCCGCTTGTTTGGTGGCTTGTGGATGGGAAATGGTGCAGTGCCAGATGACAGATTTGTCAGCCCCTGAGTCGGCGCGGTGCGGCTGGGGGGATAGCCAGGAATACTGGTGCTGCTGCAGGGTGCTCTGCCAGACCTCCCTAGTCATAATGGGTTAACTAATGTTATGGTTATTATTGTTATTTATTTTTATGTTTGTTAATTATTGGAAGCACTTTTAATAAAGAGGCTGTTATGGCCAATTTTTTCCAACGTTAAAGGAGGTGTCCTCAATTAATGGGCAAAAGGGGGGAGGGGGTGTGTGGTATACGGGGTTTTAGTGGGGGGGTAGTGGTCGGTAGGGGATAGACGAAGGGACTCAGCAATACCTTAAGTCAAGGAAGGGCACGGAGCGGGAGGCGCAGACCTAGCGGAGGCCCAGCATGACTAGGTTAGCTGGGAATGTAGTTTAAAGGGTTAAGTGGGGCAGTAAGGGGTTAAGTGTGAGCCAGTTGGGAGGGGGTGAGGGGTTTGAGGAGAAAACGCGGGAGTTGCTAGGTGAGTCACTTACCAACGGACGCGGTGTTATAAGAAGAGGAGGAAGAGGTGGAGCTACAGTTCTTGCCGGACCTGATTCAGCCCGCCCGCCCGCCCTATTACAGGCTTTTGGTGTTCGGGTGTGGGCTTTGGGTGCTTTCTTTGTCATGGCAGCCTGCGGTAGGGAGGTCTT
This sequence comes from Dendropsophus ebraccatus, assembly GCF_027789765.1. Classification (NCBI taxonomy): domain Eukaryota; kingdom Metazoa; phylum Chordata; class Amphibia; order Anura; family Hylidae; genus Dendropsophus; species Dendropsophus ebraccatus. The sequence goes on from NC_091460.1 coordinate 13,187,861, forward strand.
GCAGGGCACGTTAAGGTGGTAATTTGGATGGGGACCCATAAGAGGGATGATACTCCCCGCTTGTTTGGTGGCTTGTGGATGGGAAATGGTGCAGTGCCAGATGACAGATTTGTCAGCCCCTGAGTCGGCGCGGTGCGGCTGGGGGGATAGCCAGGAATACTGGTGCTGCTGCAGGGTGCTCTGCCAGACCTCCCTAGTCATAATGGGTTAACTAATGTTATGGTTATTATTGTTATTTATTTTTATGTTTGTTAATTATTGGAAGCACTTTTAATAAAGAGGTGTCCTCAATTAATGGGCAAAAGGGGGGAGGGGGTGTGTGGTATACGGGGTTTTAGTGGGGGGGTAGTGGTCGGTAGGGGATAGTCGAAGGGACTCAGCAATACCTTAAGTCAAGAACATCCGGAGGATCCTTATGTAACATATGAGGCCATGCAGAAAAGCTACATCAGCGAGGAGTGCCCCACTGACCCCAGTGATAGCCCAACAAACTCATCCAGGGATGAGGAACCATCAACAAGCGAGGGAGTGCATGACCTGAGGATGCAAAAGGTAAGAAGGTAATTAGGGGGGCTTATCTCATGGTAGCAGGACAACCACCGCTGGCCATGCACTGACCTTCTCTTTCCACCAATACAACGCCCTGACCGATGTTTTCCACCCATGCAGGGCCCTTGTTACATAGTTGAACACACAAAAGCGGTTGAACAGGAAGAGTGCAGGACTTTACTGGAGACACCCCAGCACCGACCCAGTACTGGCAGGCCTCACCAAGTACCTGCAGGGGACACTCAGTCAAACACTGAAAACAGGAAGCTGAAAACATTGGACACTCTCTGTACTTCATGAATCCCACCACCACTGACATCAGGTGGGTCAGGGATATTTAGAGGAAACAGTTTCTTTAAAAGGCTACTGTATGTGACCAGAAATTGAGTGACCAGACCATCTCCAACTATGTAAAATGCGTAAGGAGGTTCCTTACCTACCAGATGCAAGCCAATTATCAACCCCTGGACTCTCCCAGACTATAAAGCTCTTGCCAGCACATCTTAACCCTGATGCAGGATATACACAAGAGGCTCGCAAAGCACATCCGCCATGAGGTTGTGCATAAAAAAGGTACCATGGATGTCCTAGTCACCACAATGGAGGAATGCTCTATGTTGCAAGGCCCAACTTTCTCAACAGCCTCCAATTCATTCACGATCAACTTTACCAGTCAGACTCGTTTAAGATCTTGTATTCCAGGCAGTAGTAATACTCGGACATCTCCAGAGAAAGGTGTTGTGAAGCCTATGAATCTGTGTGAGTGGCATAGTGGGTACTTAGACATGTACAAAAGGACAGGGTATGCTGCCATCGGGGTAGAAGAGCACAAGACTGCATCCAAGCAGGTGGCCACCTTTGCTCGCAACCCAAAAGGAGGAGAGATGGTTTGACAAGGTCAGGCCCATTCTTCTAAGACTGATGCTGAGAACTACTTCTTACCGAATACACCCCCTCTGAGGTGTACAATGACTCAAACGATTTGCGGAGATACCACCAAAACTACAAGCTGAAGAACATACTAAGCACATTGATCCATAGACTGTGCATCACCATTTGCTCCAGTTTGGAGGATATCTATCGCACACAAACATGACTGCAGAGATTGTATACAGAAAAAAGACTCTGGAGGACATCTACCATGGCCAGAAGCTTGTGACAACGCCCAGCACCCACCTCACCAAACCACCACCACACAACAGAAGGAGTACTCACAGCAGAGGGCACTTAGAAGCTCCCTTAGGTCTGCTAGCTCAGCGGGTGGTGTAAGGTAAGGTGGGGAGGGGGTGTCCCTCTGCAGCCACTTTGTGTACCATCCCAGGTCTGTCCTCTTTTCCTCCACCCCCTTACAGGATGCCCAGTAAGTCACAAGGCCTAGCATATTGTACCTTGGCTTGGAAGGCTCTGGTGTGGAGATATTGGCTTCAACCCATCAACATGCGCAGAGACACCAGTGGCCATATAGGTTGTCTCTATGATGAATAGCGTAGGTATCTTTATACCTTGCATCGTTGCCCTGTCAGACCCCAGAGATTTGGTTGCAGGCAGTAGCAATCTGTGGCCTACTGCCCCAACTGCATAGGTGCTGTCGACGGTAAGCATATACGTGTGTAGCAGCCACCATGGTCAACATGACAGTGCAAGTACTTTTCAGTGGTCCTCATTTGTCATTGTTGCCACATACAGGTATGTTGCCCACTCCGGCAGTGCACCTTTGGGATTATGAGTAGTAAGTAGAGGGTTTTTACCACTTCCCTGCAGTTGACCTTGACATTAAAGCTGCTGGTGTTCTCCACAACTATGTTTGGGACTATGAAACCCCAGATGTGTACATTGACACACTTGCAGCTGTTAGTGCCTGTGTCAACGGGGGCTCAACAGACCATCTAACTGAGGTAGTGGTGAGAAACAACACGCTGACTATTTCATGACTTCTGAAGGTGCCGTTCCCAGGCCCCTTGGCAGCATCCGTTATGATCAGCTTCTCTATTTAACCCCCTACTATTAATGTGCACCAAGTAGTGACTGCTCATTTTTAAGCCAGAAAACTCCTCCTCTAATCTGTATGTCCCAGACCATCTTTTTTCTGTAACCGTTTTGGTGAGCAGCTGGCTTGTTTTTTTCATTTGCTCCGTTACCTTGCACAGAGAAAGGGAAGGGATGGGCGACATAAGAAAATCCATCCTGGGACACGATGGGATGTGACAGTCATTGCAGAGGGAGGAAAGAGTTGCCATTCTGGTTCCTCTTTGGTGTGCGGCTGTGACCACGGGCCTGAGCAGGAAAATTACAGCAAAAGCCTGATAGGTTTCCATTGCCAACACCTCGCAGTTATCATGCTCCATTGTCACAACTACATACAGCAGCTTGTCATAAGCACAAAAGAAACTGTTTTCCCCACCATCCCAGAGTACGCATGGGAAAGTATTTACTGCCCAGGAGTCAGGACACTGATGGAAATTAGAAAATATTAAAGATATTAATCAGCAAAGCATCATTTACACGGCTGGAGAGGGAAGTGTGTATGGAGCGTACAAAAGATGTACCGTACTAATGGCAGAGTACAGCAATAATGGCTCTTCAGGAGGCAGCAGAGGCCTTCCTTCCTTCCTTCCTTCCTTGTTCACCTGTTTGTAGCCTCCATGCCAAGAGGATAATGCTACAAAAAGAAGACCTCCATTGGCTAGACGAATACAGAGCATGGTGGACGCAGAGTGATATTACCTGTATGAAGGAGTTTACGTAAAAGAAAAAGTTTCCTAACAGAAATGGAAGACAAGCATCGATACACCATGTCTCCTAATCCTAATGTTCTGTGCAGAAGTACAAACACCACAAGAAACAAACTGGACTAATTAAAAAGAATCTGCGGCCCAGGAGCCGGGACACTATTGGAGATTTGAAAATATCTAAAAATCAACTAAAATTACAAATTGGCAAAGCAGCATTTGCACAGTAGAGCGTAGAGATGTGCCGTACGGCAAGGTGCTGCCATTATGGTTCTATAGGAGGCAGCAGAGGCCTTCCTACCTTTCTTTCTTTCTTGTTCACCTGTTTGAGATTTCATAACTTTGCAGCTTCCAAAGAGGTTCACTCTGCGGAAAGACAATGTTGGCTAGAAGAATACAAGGAATGGCGGATGCAAGGTGATATTACCTGTATGAAGAAGCTTCTTTTTGTATTAAATTTTATGGTTTTAATGGTTTCCTGATATGTAAAAATTTTTTTCCAACAGTTCTTAATAGAACGTCCTGAGTTCAGTGCCTCAGTGAAGTGGGAAACCAGTTGAAAATAAAGGTGGCTCGGGAGAAATGTCCAGGTAAGACTTTTATACCATTGATGCCTACAAGGATCAGCCAGAAATCATGGCATTATCAGCCAGCATAATATACACAATTCCAACAAGAGAATGAGATTGTAATGAACAAAATGCAAGTTCCAAAGAGATAATATCACACAGTGAAGCTATCCCGAAGGAACCATCTTACCCACCAGGACATACAATAGATGAGACAGCAGGCTCCACCCACCTATACCTACTCTTTATTCATGATACAGGTATTAAAAAAATATAGGAACAGCACCACACGTACCTTACCCCTAAATTCAAAAAAAAAAAAAAACTTCAAACCCATGGGGGTGATGTCTCTGAACAACCTCAACCCAAGAAAATATTCTTACTGGGAGGAGATAGTGAGAAGAGACAACCTTGAGCTGCACTGTAGAAGATGCCTTGTTTGTCAAGGAGTCTTATAAGATCTGGGATTATGTGAACTGCTGCACACATGGATTTACAGGAGAATAGATGAACATATCAGGGACGTGAGGAATAAAACGGATAAAGCCATTGCCAGACATCAATACAGAACATGATGCCCAATGTCTCAAGGTGAAGATTTGTTGGAATGGAGGTGGTGAGACCTCAAATTATGGGAGGAGACTGGGACAAAAATTACCCTGAGAAAAGAAATCGAAAGGATTTACAGAATGAGTACAGTTACACCATCAGGTCTCAATGAGCAGATGCTTTCCATCTGTTACTTCTGTCCCACTCCCCTATATATAGCCTCTCCCCCTCTATTATACAACACATAATGTTAAACATTTCATACAGACAAGTCATCGCCCTAATACACATACACATCCTTTTGTAGTTCCCACTCCAATTCTACAGAACTAAGGATCTAGTTATCCTTTTCAAGATACAACACAAGTTGTCCATTACATTTGCCACCCCCAACTCTTAAGAGTATGGACGTATATAGGGTTAATTCTTCCTCAGGTTAATACCTTCAGGCACCTTTATTCTTCATTCAGTCTTATTGTAGTTCTCGAAAACAATGCTTACGTCTACCCTGTACACTAATCATTTAATCAAACTAATCGTTTCCAGCTCCCAGCACTTCCCGCAGACAAGCCCATGCCCGGAGCCAGGGCCTGCCCGCTAGCCCGGATCAGAGCGAAGACTGTGGTCCCCTCACTATAGAGGATGAAGGTGGAGGAACCAGCCACCGGTAAGAGCTTTTGATACCAGTGTATGCAAAAGTGGCTGGTGAGGTGCCTCAGGAGGGCAAAGACTACCAACCAGGGCAAGGTACTGACCATTCTCTTTCTTTCCCACTACCCTTACAACACAGTCGTCTGATAAGACCAGAAAAAGCATACGAGGCCTCTACCGCTGTCACCCCATGAACCACCCAGTGCTGGTGGGCTTCACTGGATACATTCGGGGGACCCTGGGCTTCAACCACTGCCATCAAGAGGGGAGAAACATGTCCCGTTTTCTTTATAGACCTCGCCACCACCCCATCTACGCGGTGGATGAGAGGCTTTAAAAGAATCCACAGCTTTTAGTAGCCTGAGGGACGATGCTAAACAAGCCGACCATATGTAACTACCTAAAGAACATCCGGAGCATCCTTATGTAACATATGAGACCATGCAGAAAAGCTACATCAGCGAGGAGTGCCCCATTTACCCCAGTGATAGCCCAACAAACTCATCCAGGGATGAGGAACCATCAACAAGCGAGGGAGTGCATGACCTGAGGATGCAAAGGTAAGAAGGTAATTAGGGGGGTTTATCTCATGGTAGCAGGACAACCACCGCTGGCCAGGCCAGGCACTGACCTCTTTCCACCGATACAACACACTGACCTCTGTCCTTTTCCACCCATGCAGGGCCCTTGCTACATGGGGGACCACACAAAAGCGGTTGAACAGGAAAAGTGCAGGACTTTACTTGAGACACCCCAGCACCAACCCAGTACTGGCAGGCCTCACCAAGTACCTGCAGGGGACACTCAGTCAAACACTGCCAACAGGAAGCTGAAAACATTGGACGCTTTTTGTACTTCATAAATCCCACCACCACTGACATCAGGTGGGTCAGGGATATTTAGAGGAAGCAGTTTCTTTAACAGGCTATGTGACCAGAAGTTGAGTGACCAGACCATCTCCAACTATGTGAAGTGTGTAAGGAGGTTCCTTACATACCAGATACAAGCCACCAATCAACCCCTGGACTCTCCCAGACTATAAAGCTCTTGCCAGCACATCTTAACCCTGATGCAGGATATACACAAGAGGCTAAAAGCACATCCGCCGTGAGGTTGTGCATAAAAAAAGTTACCATGGGATGTCCCAGTCACCGCAGTGGAGGAATGCTTTATGTTGCCAAGCCCAACTTTCTCAACAGCCTCCAATTCGTCCAAGGTCAACTTTACCAGTCAGACTCGCTTGAGATCTTGTATTTCAGGCAGTGCCAATACTCAGACACCTCCAACTAAAGGTGTTGTGAAGGCTATGAATCTGTAAGTGACATGGTAGGTATTTGGACGTGTACAAGAGGACACGGTATGCTGTCATCATGGTAGAAGAGCACAAGACTGCATCCAAGCAAATAGCCACCTTTGCTCTCAACCCAAAAGGAGGAGAGATGGTTTCAGGTCTACTTTGACAAGGTAAGGCCCATTCTTCTAGGAGACTAAAGCTGAGAACTACTTCTTTCCGAACACCTCCTCTGAGGTGTACAATGACAAACGATTTGCGGAGATACCACCAAAACTACAAGCTGAAGAGCATACTAAGCACATTGATTCATAGAGTGTGCGAGTCATGGACCATCCCCATCTGCTCCAATTCGGAAAAAAGCCTGTTTGTACAATATCTATTGCACACAAACATGACTGCAGAGATGGTATACAGAGAAGAGACCCTGGAGGACATCTACCATGGCTAGGAGATTGTGACAACGGCCGGCACCCACTCACACCAGGAGTACTCACAGCAGAGGGCACTTAGAAGCTCCCTTAGGTCTGCTAGCTCAGCGGGTGGTGGAAGGTAAGGTGGGGAGGGGGTGTCCCTCTGCAGCCACTTTGTGTACCATCCCAGGTCTGTCCTCCTTTCCTCCACCCTCTTACAGGATGCCCAGTAAGTCACAAGGCCTGGCATAGTGTGCCTTGGCTTGGAAGGCTCTGGTGTGGACACAACATGCACAGAGACACCAGTGGCCATATAGGTTGTCTCTATAATGAATAGCATAGGTTTCTTTATACCTTGTATTCTTGCCCTGTCAGACCCCAGAGATTTGGTTGCAGGCAGTAGCAATCTGTGGCCTGTTGCCCCAACTGCATAGGTGCTGTCGATGATAAGCTTTTACATGTGTAGCAGCCACCATGGTCAACATCGCAGTGCAAGTACTTCTCAGTGGTCCTCATTAGTGATTGTTGTCACATACAGGTATCTTGCCCACCTCGGCAGTGCACCTTTGGGATTATGAGTATTAAGTAGAGGGTTTTTACCACTTCCCTGCAGTTGACCTTGACATTAAAGCTGCTGGTGTTCTCCACAAATATGTTTGGGACTATGAAACCCCAGATGTGTACACTGACACACTTGCAGCTGTTAGTGCCTGTGTCAACGGGGGCTCAACAGACCATCTAACTGAGGTAGTGGTGAGAAACACCACGCTATTTCATGACTTCTGAAGGTGCCGTTCCCAGGCCCCTTGGCAGCATCTGTTATGATCAGCTTCTCTATTTAACCCCCTACTATTAATGTGCACCAAGTAGTGACTGCTCATTTTTAAGCCAGAAAACTCCTCCTCTAATCTGTATGTCCCAGACCATCTTTTTTCTGTAACCGTTTTGGTGAGCAGCTGGCTTGTTTTTTTCATTTGCTCCGTTACCTTGCACAGGGAAAGGGAAGGGATGGGCGACATAAGAAAATCCATCCTGGGACACGATGGGATGTGACAGCCATTGCAGAGGGAGGAAAGAGTTGCCATTCTGGTTCCTCTTTGGTGTGCGGCTGTGACCTCGGGCCTGAGCAGGAAAATTACAGCAAAAGCCTGATAGGTTTCCATTGCCAACACCTCGCAGTTATCATGCTCCATTGTCACAACTACATACAGCAGCTTGTCATAAGCACAAAAGAAACTGTTTTCCCCACCATCCCAGAGTACGCATGGGAAAGTATTTACTGCCCAGAAGCCAGGACACTAATGGAAATTAGAAAATATCAAAGATATTAATCAGCAAAGCATCATTTACACGGCTGGAGAGGGAAGTGTGTATGGAGCGTACAAAAGATGTACCGTACTAATGGCAAAGTACAGCAATAATGGCTCTTCAGGAGGCAGCAGAGGCCTTCCTTCCTTCCTTCCTTCCTTCCTTGTTCCCGTTTGAGGGATTGTATCTTTGCAGCCTCCATGCCAAGAGGATAACACTACAAAAAGACGACCTTATAATGGCCAAACATATTCGCAGATTTCCAGATGGACAGTGATATTACCTGTATGATGAAGTTTCTTTATGTATTGAGTTTTATTGTGATTTAATGGTTTCCTGATATGTGGAAATTGTTTGATAAAGTTCTTAAACATCCCAAGTTCTCTGCCTCCTCGAAAAAGGTGGAAAGAGTTTAAAGTAGTATAGAACTGAAATGCATAAATATGGATGAGGATTATGTTCTGTGGAAAGAAAAAACAGAAACAGCTAATCTGTCCAATTATATAGACCTTTGTCTACAACCGGTGGTTACTGATCTTCCGTCCTATCTAAAAGACTCAAGCACCTTAAAGATATTCTAGATATCTTGGGAGAACGATTTTATGTTTTTAACTCTTGATGTTACTGCACTTTATTCCAATATAGCACATGCAAGAGGGTTGGAAGCAATGAGATTTTCATTAGAAAAATGTGGGCTATATGAAACTCCACAAATTAAATTCTTAGTACATGGAATGGATTTAGTTTTAAACCACAACGTTTTTACCTTTCAGGATAAATGTTATAGGCAGATAAGGGGGACTGCGATGGGGACTCGGGCCGCACCCAGTTATGCAAACCTTTTTATGGGGCGGTTAGAGTCCCTATTCATCGCAGACTCTCCCTGGGCCAGAGAACATATAATTTTTTATAAAAAGGTATATCGATGACCGGTTTTTAATATGGCGAGGGGACTCTGTTTCAATTAACAATTTTGTCTCATTTAAAATTTTAACGAATGGGGGTTGAATTTTACACCCTGTTTTGATAACAATATTGTTTTCCTAGACTTAAGTATTAGCCATCTCGATAATAAAATTACCACTAAAACTAATTTTAAATCAGTAGACTCAAATAGTTTTTTAAATTATAAAAGTCGCCACCATAAAAAATGGATAAAAACCATTCCCTACAGTCAATTCCATCGGATCCGGAAGAACTGTACCGCCGATAATGATTTTAAAACTCAAGGAAAAATTCTACAAAAAACAGATTTCTCGAAAAGGGCTATCCCACACAATCAGGAATGCCTTCCACAGAAATCTTGGCGTATCCCAGACAACACTCAGAGAAGAAAAGTAAAAGTGAGGTCATTGAAGGAAAACGTCCACCTAATTTTATTACCACTTTTAATGATGATTATCTTAATATAGACAGAGCATTTTAAAAAAACATTGGCATCTTTTACCTTCTGATACATACCTTCGAGATATTCTGCTCAAGAAACCAGGGCTGACATTTCGCAGAGGGATGACAGTCCGCAATATAATTGCCCCGAGTAGGATGCGCCCCATAACTCCTTCAGAAAATAAAGCAAAAAGAAATAATCACAATACAAGAAAGGGCATTTACAAATGCGGAAAAAACCCTTTGTCTGTTGTCATAATATAGCCCATGGGGCAATAACCTTTAGTTCAAATGTTACCGGCACCGAGGTTGGATTGTTCCAGTACATTTGTCATCTACTTACTTAGCTGTGATTGTGGCCTTCAATACATTGGGCGCACCAAACAACCTCTACACCGAAGAGTTAATGGCCACCGCCATAATACTAACAAGGGTTTCATGAAACAAAGTGTATACTGAAACACATTACAGCTGCTTTTCACATATTAAAATATTCCCTATAGAACCAATCTCAGAGAATAGCGTAGATCGTTGGTCATTACTGTGCAAGAGGGAGTCTTTTTGGATCTACCAGATCCAAACCTTAACACCGGATGGCCTCAATGAATGTATAGAACTGATCGATTAATTCTATTATCAAGTTCTATATAGATTTTTATATACTGTTCTATTGTTATCTGCATGTAATTTTATGCTTATTCCTACTTGTATTTATGTTTATAACTTATATTTCTATATAGATTTATATTAATATTTCATTTTTATACTTATATATTATTATTATTATTATATATAAGTATAAATATTATATATTTATTATTACTCACCTAAACTCCATATATCTCTTACTCTATCTGAATTCCCAGACCTGTTCTGCACATTTCACGTTCACCACTAGATGGTGCTAGCATACCTATTCTATGTTCTACATTGGAGATATTTATTATATTTATTAACTTTTTGCCGTTTTAGTATAACAGGCCTGTTTATAAATCATGTCTCTAACCCTCTTCTCTACACTCTTCTCCAGTTTTGCATGCTTTAATCTACTTCTTGAATCTTACACACTTTCTCTATTCTTTGTTCTCTGCTACGCAGTTGACATAGGCAGTACTGCCGATATCACGTGATGCCACTGCGTTCCAGCGTTAACGTACTGAACGTGTGACTGCTCACATGACTATGACGTAGGACGGCCGCTCACGTGACCATACCGGCATTCAGAGCTGATCCTCCGAACTGTAAGTAACACATAAGACACCTTATCTCACTATTTATTGTGCACAAATATATTCAGGCCAGCCAATATGGAGTATACATATGTAACATGACCCGGTCAACTCCACTCTGACCCGGAAGTCATTTTCCGATGGATTGAGATGTGCTGTTTAAATTGCTTACCGATGCCATTGCTGTTCACTTGAGAAAGGCCCCCCTGGAATAGGAGGCCGAAACGCGTTGTACTTTTAAATAAACCCCTCGTATGCAATAAACCACGGCATTGTGTGGTTTTAAATGAGCATCCGCGCCCAGATCAAGCCAGGATTCTATGGTCCAGGTGCCCGCTGTGGCCCATCTTAACAGAAACGGGAGACAAGCATCCATACACCATGTCTCCTAATCCTAATGTTCTGTGCAGAAGTACAAACACCACAAGAGACAGACTGGACTAATAACCTGTTGGAAGAAACTCTTAAAAATAAATGACTCTACAGATATAAGAAACCTCTGCGAGATGGAGCAACATGTGTAAAAGTACACTCTGCACATGATACTGCTATTGGGATAAATACTAAAGACAGGTCTACATCTACACAATTATCTGCCTCAAACAGGTACTGCACCTCCTAATGGTGCAGTATTCTGGTATATAAAAACCACGGCATGGGAGGCCGACTAACGGACAGGTGATGGGACTAATACGTTCTCATTAGAAAGAGTAGGAAAATCCAGAGACGAGATCTTGTACAAAAAGTTTAGATTCTTTATTGCTACCGGTAAGTGAGGGAGAGGAAGATTGGAATTTTCACTTGGCTCGGGGAAATGTCCAGGTTAGACTTTCTGGTATCATTAATCCCTGTACGGACCAGTCAGACATTATTATCCGCCAGCATAACACTCAGAATCCAAAAACGAGAGAGAATGAGATTGTAATTAAAAAGTAACAAGTTCCACAGAGTTATCTGCAGAAGCCTGGTAGGTTTCCATTGCCAACACTTCGCAGGTATGTCGCTCTTTTGTCACAACTACATGCAGTAGCTTGTCATGAAGCACTGTATCTCCCCCACCATCCCGGAGTACGTGTCGAAGAATAATCTACCGCCCAGGAGCCGGGACACTGATGGAGATTTTAAAATATATAAAAATCAACTAAATTACTAATTGGCAAAGCAGCATTTGCACAGCTGGTGAGGGAAGTTAGTATGGAGCGTAGAGAAGATGTGCCGTACGGCACGGTGCTGCCATTATTGTTCTATAGGAGGCAGCAAAGGCCTTCCTACCTTTCTTGTACAAGTTCATCTCTCGAAACTGAAGTGCTAAAACCACTGGAGAAATCCCAAAGAGACAGAAGAAAATCCATTCCTGGGACACGGTGGGATGTGACAGCCATGGCAGGAGGAGGAAAGAGCTGCCTTTCTGGTTCCTCTTTGGCGTGTGATCTCCTGCCCATTCTGGTTCCTCTTTGGTGTGCGGCTGTGACATCGGGCCTTAACATGAAAATTACAGCAGAAGTCTGACAGGTTTCCATTTCCAACACCACGCAGGTATGCCGCTCTATTGCCACAACTACATACAGCAGCTTGTCATGAAGCAAGACTTGCAGTGTCTCCCCCACCATCCCAGAGTACGCATAGAAAAAAGGATTTACCGCCCAGGAGCCAGGACACTGAAAGAGATCAGAAAATTTCAGCTGTCAACTAAGCTACTAATCAGCAAAGTATCATTTACACGGCTGGTGAGGGAAGTGTGTATGAAGTATACAAAAGATGCTGCACCAATGGCAAAGTACAGCAATAATGGCTCTTCAGGAGGCAGCAGAGGACTTCCTTCCTTGTTCACCTGTTTGTAGCCTCCACGCCAAGAGGATAATGCTACAAAAAGACCTTCATTGGCTAGACGAATACAGAGCATGGTGGACGCACAGTGATATTCCCTGTATGAAGGAGTTTATGTAAAAGAAAAAAAGTTTCCTAACAGAAATGAAAGACAAGCATCCATACACCATGTCTCCTAATCCTAATGTTCTGTGCAGAAGTACAAACACCACAAGACACAAACTGGACTAATAAAGAATCTGCGGCCCAGGAGCGGGGATACTAATGGAGATTTGAAAGTATCTAAAAATCAGCTAAAATTACAAATTGGCAAAGCAGCATTTGCACAGTAGAGCGTAGAGAAGATGTGCCGTACGGCACGATGCTGCCATTATGGTTCTTTAGGAGGCAGCAGAGGCCTTCCTACCTTTCTTTCTTTCTTGTTCACCTGTTTGAGATTTCATAACTTTGCAGCTTCCATGCAAAGAGGTTCACTCTGCGGAAAGACAATGTTGGCTAGAAGGATACAAGGAATGGCGGATGCAAGGTGATATTACCTGTATGAAGAAGCTTCTTTTTGTATTACATTTTATGGTTTTAATGGTTTCCTGATGTGGAAAAAAATTGTTTCCAACAGTTCTTAATAAAACGTCCTGAGTTCAGTGCCTCAGTGAAGTGGGAAACCAGTTGAAAATAAAGGTGGCTCGGGAGAAATGTCCAGGTAAGACTTTTATATCATTGCTGCCTACAAGGATCAGCCAGAAATCATGGCATTATCAGCCAGCAATACACACAATTCCAACAAGAGAATGAGATTGTAATGAACAAAATGCAAGTTCCAAAGAGATAATATCACACAGTGAAGCTATCCCGAAGGAACCATCTTACCCACCAGGACATACAATAGATGAGACAGCAGGTTCAAGCCACCTCTACTTACTCTTCATTCATGATACAGGTATTAAAAAAAATATAGGAACAGAACCACACGTACCTTACCCCTAACTTCATGATTAGTAAAAAAATAATAATAATAATACTTCAAACCCATGGGGGTGAAGTCTCTGAACAACCTCAACCCAAGAAAATATTCTTACTGGGAGAAGATAGTAAGAAGAGACCACCTTGAGCTGCGCTGTAGAAGATGCCTTGTTTGTCAAGAAGTCTTATAAGATCTGGAATTATGTGAACTGCTGCACACATGGATTTACAGGAGAATAGGTGAACATATCAGGGACGTAAGGAATAAAACGGATAAAGCCATTGCCAGACATCAATACAGAACATGATGCCAATGTCTCAGGGTGAAGATTTGTTGGAATGGAGGTGGTGCGACCTCGATTTATGGGAGGAGACTGGGACAAAATTACCCTGAGAAGATTTACAGAATGAGTACAGTTACACCATCAGGTCTCAATGAGCAGATGCTTTCCATCTGTTACTTCTGTCCCACTCCCCTATATATAGCCTCTCCCCCTCTATTATACAACACATATTATGTTAAACATTTCATACAGACAAGTCATCGCCCTAATACACATACGCATCCTTTTGTAGTTCCCACTCCAATTCTACAGAACTAAGGATCTAGTTATCCTTTTCAAGATACAACACAAGTTGTCCATTACATTTGCCACCCCCAACTCTAAGAGTATGGACGTATATAGGGTTAATTCTTAGACTCAGGTTAATACCTTCAGGCACCTTTATTCTTCATTCAGTCTTATTGTAGTTCTAGAAAACAATGCTTACGTCTACCCTGTACACTAATCATTTAAATCAAACTAATCGTTTCCAGCTCCCAGCACTTCCCGCAGACAAGCCCATGCCGGAGCCAGGGCCTGCCCGCTAGCCCGGACCAGAGCTAAGACTGTGGTCCCCTCACTATAGAGGATGAAGGTGGAGGAACCAGCAACCGGTGAGAGCTTTTGATACCTTAGTACGCTAAAGTGGGTGGTGAGGTGCCTCAGGATTGCAAAGACTATCAACCAGGGAAAGGTACTGACTATCCTTTCAACACAGTGGTCGGATAAAACTAGAAAAGCATGTGAGGCCTCTACTGCCGTCACCCCATGAACCACCCAGGGCTGGTAGGCTTCACTGGATACATTAGGGGGACCCTGGACGTCAAGCACTACCGTCAAGAGGGGAAAAACATGTCCGTTTTTTTATAGACCTAGCCACCACCACATCTATGCGATGGGTAAGGGGCTTTGAGAGAATCCACAGCTTTTACCAGCCTGAGGGATCAGATGCTAACCGAGCCGACCATATGTAACTACCTAAGGAACATCCAGAGGATCCTTGTGTAACATGAGACCATGCAGAAAAGATACATAAGCGAGGAGTGCCCCATTTACCCCAGTGATAGCCCAACAAACTCATCCAGGGATGAGGAACCGTCAACAAGCGAGGGAGTGCATGACCTGAGGATGCAAAGGTAAGAAGGTAATTAGGGGGGCTTATCTTATGGTAGCAGGACAACCACCGCTGGCCAGGCACTGACCTTCTCTTTCCACCGATACAACACACTGACCTCTGTCCTTTTCCACCCATGCAGGGCCCTTGCTACATGGGGGACCACACAAAAGCGGTTGAACAGGAAAAGTGCAGGACTTTACTTGAGACACCCCAGCACCAACCCAGTACTGGCAGGCCTCACCAAGTACCTGCAGGGGACACTCAGTCAAACACTGCCAACAGGAAGCTGAAAACATTGGACGCTTTTTGTACTTCATAAATCCCACCACCACTGACATCAGGTGGGTCAGGGATATTTAGAGGAAGCAGTTTCTTTAACAGGCTACTGTATGTGACCAGAAGTTGAGTGACCAGACCATCTCCAACTATGTGAAGTGTGTAAGGAGGTTCCTTACCTACCAGATACAAGCCACCAATCAACCCCTGGACTCTCCCAGACTATAAAGCTCTTGCCAGCACATCTTAACCCTGATGCAGGATGTCCCTCTGCAGCCACTTTGTGTACCATACCAGGTCTGTCCTCCTTTCCTCCACCCTCTTACAGGATGCCCAGTAAGTCACAAGGCCTGGCATAGTGTGCCTTGGCTTGGAAGCCTCTGGTGTGGACACAACATGCGCAGAGACACCAGTGGCCATATAGGTTGTCTCTATAATGAATAGCGTAGGTATCTTTATACCTTGTATTCTTGCCCTGTCAGACCCCAGAGATTTGGTTGCAGGCAGTAACAATCTGTGGCCTGTTGCCCCAACTGCATAGGTGCTGTCGATGATAAGCTTTTACGTGTGTAGCAGCCGTGATGGTCAACATCGCAGTGCAAGTACTTCTCAGTGGTCCTCATTAGTGATTGTTGTCACATGCAGGTATCTTGCCCACTCCGGCAGTGCACCTTTGGGATTATGAGTAGTAAGTAGAGGGTTTTTACCACTTCCCTGCAGTTGACCTTGACATTAAAGCTGCTGGTGTTCTCCACAACTATGTTTGTGACTATGAAACCCCAGATGTGTACACTGACACACTTGCAGCTGTTAGTGCCTGTGTCAACGGGGGCTCAACAAACCATCCAACTGTGAGGTAGTGGTGAGAAACACCACGCTATTTCATGACTTCTGAAGGTGCCGTTCCCAGGCCCCTTGGCAGCATCCGTTATGATCAGCTTCTCTATTTAACCCCCTACTATTAATGTGCACCAAGTAGTGACTGCTCATTTTTAAGCCAGAAAACTCCTCCTCTAATCTGTATGTCCCGGACCATCTTTTTTCTGTAACCGTTTTGGTGAGCAGCTGGCTTGTTTTTTTCATTTGCTCCGTTACCTTGCAGAGAGAAAGGGAAGGGATGGGCGACATAAGAAAATCCATCCTGGGACACGATGGGATGTGACAGCCATTGCAGAGGGAGGAAAGAGTTGCCATTCTGGTTCCTCTTTGGTGTGCGGCTGTGACCACAGGCCTGAGCAGGAAAATTACGGCAAAAGCCTGATAGGTTTCCATTGCCAACACCTCGCAGTTATCATGCTCCATTGTCACAACTACATACAGCAGCTTGTCATAAGCACAAAAGAAACTGTTTTCCCCACCATCCCAGAGTACGCATGGAAAAGTATTTACTGCCCAGGAGCCAGGACACTGATGGAAATTAGAAAATATCAAAGATATTAATCAGCAAAGCATCATTTACACGGCTGGAGAGGGAAGTGTGTATGGAGCGTACAAAAGATGTACCGTACTAATGGCAGAGTACAGCAATAATGGCTCTTCAGGAGGCAGCAGAGGCCTTCCTTCCTTCCTTCCTTCCTTCCTTCCTTGTTCCCGTTTGAGGGATTGTATCTTTGCAGCCTCCATGCCAAGAGGATAACACTACAAAAAGACGACCTTATAATGGCCAAACATATTCGTGGATTTCCAGATGGACAGTGATATTACCTGTATGATGAAGTTTCTTTATGTATTGTGTTTTATCGTTATTTAATGGTTTCCCGATATGTGGAAATTGTTTGATTAAGTTCTTAAACATCCCGAGTTCTCTGCCTCCTCGAAAAAGGTGGAAAGAGTTCAAAGTTTTACAGAACTGAAATGCATAAATATGGATGAGGATTATTTTCTATGGAAAGAAAAAACAGAAACAGCTAATCTGTCCAATTATATAGACCTTTGTCTACAACCGGTGGTTACTAATCTTCCGTCCTATCTAAAGACTCAAGCACCTTAAAAGATATTCTACAGATATCTTGGGAGAACGATTTTATGTTTTTAACTCTTGATGTTACTGCACTTTATTCCAATATAGCACATGCAAGAGGGTTGGAAGCAATGAGATTTTCATTAGAAAAATGTGGGCTATATGAAACTCCACAAATTGAATTCTTAGTACATGGAATGGATTTCGTTTTAAACCACAACGTTTTTACCTTTCAGGATAAATTTTATAGGCAGAGAAGGGGGACTGCGATGGGGACTCGGGCCGCACCCAGTTATGCAAACCTTTTCATGGGGCGGTTAGAGTCCCTATTCATCGCAGACTCTCCCTGGGCCACAGAACATATAATTTTTTATAAAAAGGTATATCGATGACCGGTTTTTAATATGGCGAGGGGACTCTGTTTCAATTAACAATTTTGTCTCATTTAAATTTTAACAAATGTAGGTTAAATTTTACACCCTGTTTTGATAACAATATTGTTTTCCTAGACTTAAGTATTAGCTATCTCGATAATAAAATTACCACTAAAACTAATTTTAAATCAGTAGACTCAAATAGTTTTTTAAATTATAAAACTTACCACCATAAAAAAATGGATAAAAAACATTCCCTACAGTCAATTCCATCGGATCCGGAAGAACTGTACCGCCGATAATGATTTTAAAACTCAAGGAAAAATTCTACAAAATAGATTTCTCGAAAAGGGCTATCCCACACAATCAGGAATGCCTTCCACAGAAATCTTGGAGTATCCCAGACAACACTCAGAAGAGAAGTAAAAGTGAGGTCATTGAAGGAAAACGTCCACCTAATTTTATTACCACTTTTAATGATGATTATCTTAATATAGAGAGAATTTTAAAAAAACATTGGCATCTTTTACCTTCTGATACATACCTTCGAGATATTCTGCCCAAGAAACCAGGGCTGACATTTCGCAGAGGGATGACAGTCCGCAATATAATTGCCCCCAGTAGGATGCGCCCCATAACTCCTGCAGAAAATAAAGCAAAAAGAAATAAATCACAATACAAGAAAGGGCATTTACAAATGCGGAAAAACCCCTTTGTCTGTTGTCATAATATAGCCCATGGGGCAATAACCTTTAGTTCAAATGTTACCGGCACCTCATACTGCATTAGACAGAGGTTGGATTGTTCCAGTACATTTGTCATCTACTTACTTAGCTGTGATTGTGGCCTTCAATACATTGGGCGCACCAAGCAACCTCTACACCAAAGAGTTAATGGCCACCGCCATAATACTAACAAGGGTTTCATGAAACAAAGTGTATACTGAAACACATAACAGCTGCTTTTCACATATTAAAATATTCCCTATAGAACAAATCTCAGAGATTTGGTCATTACTGTGCAAGAGGGAGTCTTTTTGGATCTACCAGATCCAAACCTTAACACCGGATGGCCTCAATGAATGTATAGAACTGATCGATTAATTCTATCATCAAGTTCTATATAGATTTTTATATACTGTTCTATTGTTATCTGCATGTAATTTTATGCTTATTCCTACTTGTATTTATGTTTATAACTTATATTTCTATATAGATTTATATAAATATTTCATTTTTATACTTCTATATAATTATTATATATATAATTATTATATTTATGATTATTTATTATTATAATTTATAATGTATTCACTTTATTACTCACCTAAACTCCATATATCTCTTACTCTCAATTCCCAGACCTGTTCTGCACATTTCACTTTCACCACTAAATGGTGCTAGCATACCTATTTTATGTTCTACATTGGAGATATTTATTATATTTATTAACTTTCTGCCGTTTTAGTATAACAGGCCTGTTTATAAATCATGTCTCTAACCCTCTTCTCTACACTCTTCTCCAGTTTTGCATGCTTTAATCTACTTCTTGAATCTTACAAACTTTATTCTTCGTTCTCTGCTACGCAGATGACGTAGGTAGCACTACCGATATCACGTGATGCCACTGCGCTCCAGCGTGATGACGTGTTAACGTACTGAATGTGCGACTGGTCACATGACTGACGTAGGATGGCCGCTCACGTGACCATACCGGCATTGAGCGCCGATCCTCCGAACTGTGAGTAACACATAAGACACCTTATCTCACTATTTATTGTGCACAAATATATTCAGGCCAGCCAATATGGAGTATACATATGTAACATGACCCGGTCAACTCCACTCTGACCCAGAAGTCATTTTCCGATGGATTGAGATGTGCTGTTTAAATTGCTTACTGATGCCATTGCTGTTCACTTGAGAAAGGCCCCCCCCCCCTGGAATAGGAGGCCGAAACGTGTTGTACTTTTAAATAAACCCCTCGTATGCAATAAACCACGGCATTGTGTGGTTTTAAATGAGCATCCGCGCCCAGATCAAGCCAGGATTCTATGGTCCAGGTGCCCGCTGTGGCCCATCTTCTTAACAGAAACGGGAGACAAGCATCCATACACCATGTCTCCTAATCCTAATGTTCTGTGCAGAAGTACAAACACCACAAGAAACAGACTGGACTAATAACCTGTCGGAAGAAACTCTTAAAAATAAATGACTCTACAGATATAAGAAACCTCTGCGAGATGGAGCAAGATGTGTAAAAGTACACTCTGCACATGATACTGCTATTGGGATAAATACTAAAGACAGGTCTACATCTACACAATTATCTGCCTCAAACAGGTACTGCACCTCCTAATGGTGCAGTATTCTGGTATATAAAAACCACGGCATGGGAGGCCGACTAACGGACAGGTGATGGGACTAATACGTTCTCATTAGAAAGAGTAGGAAAATCCAGAGACGAGATCTTGTACAAAAAGTTTAGATTCTTTATTGCTACCGGTAAGTGAGGGAGAGGAAGATTGGAATTTTCACTTGGCTCGGGGAAATGTCCAGGTTAGACTTTCTGGTATCATTAATCCCTGTACGGACCAGTCAGACATCATTATTATCAGCCAGCATTACACTCAGAATCCAAAAATGAGAGAGAATGAGATTGTAATTAAAAAGTAACAAGTTCAACAGAGATATCTGCAGAAGCCTGGTAGGTTTCCATTGCCAACACTTCGCAGGTATGTCGCTCTTTTGTCACAACTACATGCAGTAGCTTGTCATGAAGCACTGTATCTCCCCCACCATCCCGGAGTACGTGTCGAAGAATAATCTACCGCCCAGGAGCCGGGACACTGATGGAGATTTAAAAATATATAAAAATCAACTAAATTACTAATTGGCAAAGCAGCATTTGCACAGTTGGTGAGGGAAGTTAGTATGGAGCGTAGAGATGATGTGCCGTACGGCACGGTGCTGCCATTATGGTTCTATAGGAGGCAGCAAAGGCCTTCCTACCTTTCTTGTACAAGTTCATCTCTCGAAACTAAAGTGCTAAAACCACTGGAGAAATCCCAAAGAGACAGAAGAAAATCCATTCCTGGGACACGGTGGGATGTGACAGCCATTGCAGGAGGAGGAAAGAGCTGCCTTTCTGGTTCCTCTTTGGCGTGTGATCTCCTGCCCATTCTGGTTCCTCTTTGGTGTGCGGCTGTGACATCGGGCCTTAACATGAAAATTACAGCAGAAGTCTGACAGGTTTCCATTTCCAACACCACGCAGGTATGCCGCTCTATTGCCACAACTACATAAAGCAGCTTGTCATGAAGCAAGACTTGCAGTGTCTCCCCCACCATCCCAGAGTACGCATAGAAAAAAGGATTTACCGCCCAGGAGCCAGGACACTGAAAGAGATCAAAAAATTTCAGCTATCAACTAAGCTACTAATCAGCAAAGTATCATTTACACGGCTGGTGAGGGAAGTGTGTATGAAGTGTACAAAAGATGCTGCACCAATGGCAAAGTACAGCAATAATGGCTCTTCAGGAGGCAGCAGAGGCCTTCCTTCCTTCCTTCCTTGTTCACCTGTTTGTAGTCTCCATGCCAAGAGGATAATGCTACAAAAAGACCTTCATTGGCTAGACAAATACAGAGCATGGTGGACGCACAGTGATATTCCCTGTATGAAGGAGTTTATGTAAAAGAAAAAGTTTCCTAACAGAAATGAAAGACAAGCATCCATACACCATGTCTCCTAATCCTAATGTTCTGTGCAGAAGTACAAACACCACAAGACACAAACTGGACTAATAAAGAATCTGCGGCCCAGGAGCCGGGACACTAATGGAGATTTGAAAGTATCTAAAAATCAGCTAAAATTACAAATTGGCAAAGCAGCATTTGCACAGTAGAGCGTAGAGAAGATGTGCCGTACGGCAAGGTGCTGCCATTATGGTTCTATAGGAGGCAGCAGAGGCCTTCCTACCTTTCTTTCTTTCTTGTTCACCTGTTTGAGATTTCATAACTTTGCAGCTTCCATGCAAAGAGGTTCACTCTGCGGAAAGACAATGTTGGCTAAAAGAATACAAGGAATGGCGGATGCAAGGTGATATTACCTGTATGAAGAAGCTTCTTTTTGTATTACATTTTATGGTTTTAATGGTTTCCTGATGTGGAAAAAATTGTTTCCAACAGTTCTTAATAAAACGTCCTGAGTTCAGTGCCTCAGTGAAGTGGGAAACCAATTGAAAATAAAGGTGGCTCGGGAGAAATGTCCAGGTAAGACTTTTATATCATTGCTGCCTACAAGGATCAGCCAGAAATCATGGCATTATCAGCCAGCAATACACACAATTCCAACAAGAGAATGAGATTGTAATGAACAAAATGCAAGTTCCAAAGAGATAATATCACAGTGAAGCTATCCTGAAGGAACCATCTTACCCACCAGGACATACAATAGATGAGACAGCAGGTTCCACCCACCTCTACCTACTCTTCATTCATGATACAGGTATTAAAAAAAATATAGGAACAGCACCACACGTACCTTACCCCTAAATTCAAAAAAAAAAAAACTTCAAACCCATGGGGGTGATGTCTCTGAACAACCTCAACCCAAGAAAATATTCTTACTGGGAGGAAATAGTGAAGAGACCACCTTGAGCTGCACTGTAGAAGATGCCTTGTTTGTCAAGGAGTCTTATAAGATCTGGAATTATGTGAACTGCTGCACACATGGATTTACAGGAGAATAGGTGAACATATCAGGGACGTGAGGAATAAAACAGATAAAGCCATTGCCAGACATCAATACAGAACATGATGCCAATGTCTCAGGGTGAAGATTTGTTGGAATGGAGGTGGTGCGACCTCGAATTATGGGAGGAGACTGGGACAAAATTACCCTGAGAAAAGAAATCGAAAGGATTTACAGAATGAGTACAGTTACACCATCAGGTCTCAATGAGCAGATGCTTTCCATCTGTTACTTCTGTCCCACTCCCCTATATATAGCCTCTCCCCCTCTATTATACAACACATAATATGTTAAACATTTCATACAGACAAGTCATCGCCCTAATACACATACGCATCCCTTTTGTAGTTCCCACTCCAATTCTACAGAACTAAGGATCTAGTTATCCTTTTCAAGATACAACACAAGTTGTCCATTACATTTGCCACCCCCAACTCTAAGAGTATGGATGTATATAGGGTTAATTCTTCCTCAGTTTAATACCTTCAGGCACCTTTATTCTTCATTCAGTCTTATTGTAGTTCTCGAAAACAATGCTTACGTCTACCCTGTACACTAATAATTTAATCAAACTAATCGTTTCCAGCTCCCAGCAGACAAGCCCATGCCGGAGCCAGGGCCTGCCCGCTAGCCCAGACCAGAGCTAAGACTGTGGTCCCCTCACTATAGAGGATGAAGGTGGAGGAGCCAGCCACCGGTGAGAGCTTTTGATACCCGTGTATGCAAAAGTGGCTGGTGAGGTGCCTCAGGAGGGCAAAGACTACCAACCAGGGCAAGGTACTGACCATTCTCTTTCTTTCCCACTACCCTTACAACACAGTCGTCTGATAAGACCAGAAAAAGCATACGAGGCCTCTACCGCTGTCACCCCATTAACCACCCAGTGCTGGTGGGCTTCACTGGATACATTTGGGGGACCCTGGGCTTCAACCACTGCCATCAAGAGGGGAGAAACATGTCCCGTTTTCTTTATAGACCTCGCCACCACCCCATCTACGCGGTGGGTGAGGGGCTTTGAGAGAATCCACAGCTTTTAGTAGCCTGAGGGACGATGCTAAACAAGCCGACCATATGTAACTACCTAAAGAACATCCGGAGCATCCTTATGTAACATATGAGACCATGCAGAAAAGCTACATCAGCGAGGAGTGCCCCATTTACCCCAGTGATAGCCCAACAAACTCATCCAGGGATGAGGAACCGTCAACAAGCGAGGGAGTGCATGACCTGAGGATGCAAAGGTAAGAAGGTAATTAGGGGGGTTTATCTCATGGTAGCAGGACAACCACCGCTGGCCAGGCCAGGCACTGACCTCTTTCCACCGATACAACACACTGACCTCTGTCCTTTTCCACCCATGCAGGGCCCTTGCTACATGGGGGACCACACAAAAGCGGTTGAACAGGAAAAGTGCAGGACTTTACTTGAGACACCCCAGCACCGACCCAGTACTGGCAGGCCTCACCAAGTACCTGCAGGGGACACTCAGTCAAACACTGCCAACAGGAAGCTGAAAACATTGGACGCTTTTTGTACTTCATAAATCCCACCACCACTGACATCAGGTGGGTCAGGGATATTTAGAGGAAGCAGTTTCTTTAACAGGCTATGTGACCAGAAGTTGAGTGACCAGACCATCTCCAACTATGTGAAGTGTGTAAGGAGGTTCCTTACATACCAGATACAAGCCACCAATCAACCCCTGGACTCTCCCAGACTATAAAGCTCTTGCCAGCACATCTTAACCCTGATGCAGGATATACACAAGAGGCTAAAAGCACATCCGCCGTGAGGTTGTGCATAAAAAAAGTTACCATGGATGTCCCAGTCACCGCAGTGGAGGAATGCTTTATGTTGCCAAGCCCAACTTTCTCAACAGCCTCCAATTCGTCCAAGGTCAACTTTACCAGTCAGACTCGCTTGAGATCTTGTATTTCAGGCAGTGCCAATACTCAGACACCTCCAACTAAAGGTGTTGTGAAGGCTATGAATCTGTAAGTGACATGGTAGGTATTTGGACGTGTACAAGAGGACACGGTATGCTGTCATCATGGTAGAAGAGCACAAGACTGCATCCAAGCAAATAGTCACCTTTGCTCTCAACCCAAAAGGAGGAGAGATGGTTTCAGGTCTACTTTGACAAGGTAAGGCCCATTCTTCTAGGAGACTAAAGCTGAGAACTACTTCTTTCCGAACACCTCCTCTGAGGTGTACAATGACAAACGATTTGCGGAGATACCACCAAAACTACAAGCTGAAGAGCATACTAAGCACATTGATTCATAGAGTGTGCGCGTCATGGACCATCCCCATCTGCTCCAATTCGGAAAAAAGCCTGTTTGTACAATATCTATCGCACACAAACATGACTGCAGAGATGGTATACAGAGAAGAGATCCTGGAGGACATCTACCATGGCTAGGAGATTGTGACAACGGCCGGCACCCACTCACACCAGGAGTACTCACAGCAGAGGGCACTTAAAAGCTCCCTTAGGTCTGCTAGCTCAGCGGGTGGTGGAAGGTAAAGTGGGGAGGGGGTGTCCCTCTGCAGCCACTTTGTGTACCATCCCAGGTCTGTCCTCCTTTCCTCCACCCTCTTACAGGATGCCCAGTAAGTCACAAGGCCTGGCATAGTGTGCCTTGGCTTGGAAGGCTAAGGTGTGGACACAACATGCACAGAGACACCAGTGGCCATATAGGTTGTCTCTATAATGAATAGCATAGGTTTCTTTATACCTTGTATTCTTGCCCTGTCAGACCCCAGAGATTTGGTTGCAGGCAGTAACAATCTTTGGCCTGTTGCCCCAACTGCATAGGTGCTGTGTACGTGTGTAGCAGCCACCATGGTCAACATGACAGTGCAAGTACTTCTCAGTGGTCCTCATTAGTGATTGTTGCCACATACAGGTATGTTGCCCACTCCGGCAGTGCACCTTTGGGATTATGAGTAGTAAGTAGAGGGTTTTTACCACTTCCCTGCAGTTGACCTTGACATTAAAGCTGCTGGTGTTCTCCACAACTATGTTTGGGACTATGAAACCCCAGATGTGTACACTGACACACTTGCGGCTGTTAGTGCCTGTGTCAACGGGGGCTCAACAGACCATCTAACTGTGAGATAGTGGTGAGAAACACCACGCTGACTATTTCATGACTTCTGAAGGTGCCGTTCCCAGGCCCCTTGGCAGCATCAGTTATGATCAGCTTATCTATTTAACCCCCTACTATTATTTAATGTGCACCAAGTAGTGACTGCTCATTTTTAAGCCAGAAAACTCCTCCTCTAATCTGTATGTCCCAGACCATCTTTTTTCTGTAACCGTTTTGGTGAGCAGCTGGCTTGTTTTTTTCATTTGCTCCGTTACCTTGCACAGAGAAAGGGAAGGGATGGGCGACATAAGAAAATCCATCCTGGGACACGATGGGATGTGACAGCCATTGCAGAGGGAGGAAAGAGTTGCCATTCTGGTTCCTCTTTGGTGTGCGGCTGTGACCACGGGCCTGAGCAGGAAAATTACAGCAAAAGCCTGATATGTTTCCATTGCCAACACCTCACAGTTATCATGCTCCATTGTCACAACTACATACAACAGCTTGTTATAAGCACAAAAACTGTTTTCCCCACCATCCCAGAGTACGCATGGGAAAGTATTTACTGCCCAGGAGTCAGGACACTGATGGAAATTAGAAAATATTAAAGATATTAATTAGCAAAGCATCATTTACACGGCTGGAGAGGGAAGTGTGTATGGAGCGTACAAAAGATGTACCGTACTAATGGCAGAGTACAGCAATAATGGCTCTTCAGGAGGCAGCAGAGGCCTTCCTTCCTTCCTTGTTCCCGTTTGAGGGATTGTATCTTTGCAGCCTCCATGCCAAGAGGTTAACACTACAAAAAGACGACCTTATAATGGCCAAACATATTCGCAGATTTCCAGATGAACAGTGATATTACCTGTATGATGAAGTTTCTTTATGTATTGTGTTTTATCGTTATTTAATGGTTTCCCGATATGTGTAAATTGTTTGATAAAGTTCTTAAACATCCCGAGTTCTCTGCCTCCTCGAAAAAAATATGGATGAGGATTATGTTCTGTGGAAAGAAAAAACAGAAACAGCTAATCTGTCCAATTATATAGACCTTTGTCTACAACCGGTGGTTACTGATCTTCCGTCCTATCTAAAAGGCTCAAGCACCTTAATTAAAGATATTCTACAGATATCTTGGGAGAACGATTTTATGTTTTTAACTCTTGATGTTACTGCACTTTATTCCAATATAGCACATGCAAGAGGGTTGGAAGCAATGAGATTTTCATTAGAAAAATGTGGGCTATATGAAATTCCACAAATTAAATTCTTAGTACATGGAATGGATTTCGTTTTAAACCACAACATTTTTACCTTTCAGGATAAATTTTATAGGCAGATAAGGGGGACTGCGATGGGGACTCGGGCCGCACCCAGTTATGCAAACCTTTTCATGGGGCGGTTCGAGTCCCTATTCATCGCAGACTCCCCCTGGGCCACAGAACATATAATTTTTTATAGAAGGTATATCGATGACCGGTTTTTAATATGGCGAGGGGACTCAGTTTCAATTAACAATTTTGTCGCATTTGAATTTTAACGAATGGGGGTTGAATTTTACACCCTGTTTTGATAGCAAAAATATTGTTTTCCTAGATTTAAGTATTAGCCATCTCGATAATAAAATTACCACTAAAACTAATTTTTAATCAGTAGACTCAAATAGTTTTTTAAATTATAAAAGTCGCCACCATAAAAAATGGATAAAAAACATTCCCTACAGTCAATTCCATCAGATCCGGAAGAACTGTACCGCCGATAAGGATTTTAAAACTCAAGGAAAAATTCTACAAAATACATTTCTCGAAAAGGGTTATCCCACACAATTAATCAGGAATGCCTTCTACAGAAATCTTGGAGTATCCCAGACAACACTCCTCGAGAAGAGAAGTAAAAGTGATGTCATTGAAGGATAACGTCCACTTAATATAGAGAGAATTTTAAAAAAACATCTTTTTGGCATCTTTTACCTTCTGATACATACCTTCGAGATATTCTGCCCAAGAAACCAGGGCTGACATTTCGCAGAGGGATGACAGTCCGCAATATAATTGCCCCCAGTAGGATGCGCCCCATAACTCCTGCAGAAAATAAAGCAAAAAGAAATAATCACAAAACAAGAAAGGGCATTTACAAATGCGGAAAACCTCTTTGTCTGTTGTCATAATATAGCCCATGGGGCAATAACCTTTAGTTCAAATGTTACCGGCACCTCATACTGCATTAGACAGAGGTTGCATTGTTCCAGTACATTTGTCATCTACTTACTTAGCTGTGATTGTGGCCTTCAATACATTGGGCGCACCAAGCAACCTCTACACCAAAGAATTAATGGCCACCGCCATAATACTAACAAGGGTTTCATGAAACAAAGTGTATACTGAAACCCATAACAGCTGCTTTTCACATGTTAAAATATTCCCTATAGAACAAATCTCAGAGAATAGCGTAGATCGTTGGTCATTACTGTGCAAGAGGGAGTCTTTTTGGATCTACCAGATCCAAACCTTAACACCGGATGGCCTCAATGAATGTATAGAACTGATCGATTAATTCTATCATCAAGTTCTATATAGATTTTTATATACTGTTCTATTATCTGCATTCTCTATTCTTCGTTCTCTGCTACGCAGTTGACGTAGGCAGCACTGCTGATATCACGTGATGCCACTACTTTCCAGCGTGATGACGCGTGAACGTACTGAACGTGCGACTGTTCACATGACTTGACGTAGGACGGCCGCTCACGTGACCATATACCGGCATTGAGCGCCGATCCTCCAAACTGTAAGTAATACATAAGACACCTTATCTCACTATTTATTGTGCACAAATATATTCAGGCCAGCCAATATGGAGTATACATATGTAACATGACCCGGAAGTCATTTTCCGATGTAATGGGATGTGCTGTTTAAATTGCTTACTGATGTCATTACTGTTCACTTGAGAAAGGCCCCCCCCCCTGGAATAGGAGGCCTATGTACTTTTAAATAAACCCCTCGTATGCAATAAACCACGGCATTGTGTGGTTTTAAATGAGCATCCGCACCCAGATCAAGCCAGGATTCTATGGTCCAGGTGCCCGCTGTGGCCCATCTTAACAGAAACGGGAGACAAGCATCCATACACCATGTCTCCTAATCCTAATGTTCTGTGCAGAAGTACAACCACCACAAGACACAAACTGGACTAATGACCTGTCGGAAGAAACTCAAATGACTCCAAAACCTCTGCAAGATGGAGCAAGATGTGTAAAAGTACACTCTGCACATGATACTGCTATTGGGATAAATACTAAAGACAGGTCTACATCTACACAATTATCTGCCTCAAACAGGTACTGCACCTCCTAATGGTGCAGTATTCTGGTATATAAAAACCCCGGCATGGGAGGCCGACTAAGGGACAGGGTGATGGGACTAATACGTTGTCATTAGAAAGAGTAGGAAAATCCAGAGACGAGATCTTATACAAAAAGTTTATATCCTTTATTGCTACCGGTAAGTGAGGGAGAGGAAGATTAAGAAAATTGGAATTCTCACTTGGCTCGGGGAAATGTCCAGGTTAGACTTTTAGATACCATTAATCCCTGTATGGACCAGTCAGAAATTACACTTAGAATCCAAAACGAGAGAGAATGAGATTACGTTGTAATTAAAAAACGTAACAAGTTTTATTGCCAACACTTCGCAGGTATGTCGCTCTTTTGTCACAACTACATGCAGTAGCTTGTCATGAAGCAAAAATGAAGGACTGCATCTCCCCCACCATCCCGGAGTATGTGTCAAAAGAGGATTTACCGCCCGGAAGCCAGGACAATGATGGAGATTTGAAAATATCTAAATTCAACTAAGTTACTAACCAGCAAAGCAGCATTTGCACAGCTGGTGAGGGAGCGTACAGTTAGTATGTAGTATACAAAAGATGTGCCGTACGGCAAGGTGCTGCCATAATGGTTCTATAGGAGGCAGCAGAGGCCTTCCTACCTTTCATTCTTTCTTGTTCACCTGTGAGATTCCATAACTTTGCAGCCGCCATGCAGAGGTTCACTCTGCGGAAAGACAATGTTGGCTAGAAGAATACAGGGAATGGCGGATGCAAGGTGTATGAAGAAGCTTCTTTTTGTATTAAGTTTAATGGTTTTAATGGTTTCCTGATGTGGAAAAATTGTTTCCAACAGTTCTTAATAAAACATCCGAGTTGAGTGCCTAAAGGTGGCTTGGGAGAAATGTCCAGGTAAGACTTTTATATCATTGATCCCTACAAATGATGGCATTATTAGCCAGCAAAACATACACAATTCCAACAAGAGAATGAGATTGGAATGAAAAAAAGTTCCAAAGAGATATCACAGTGACACTATCCCGAAGGAACCATCTTACTCACCAGGACATACAAGCCACCTCTCCTTACTCTCCAATCATGATGCAAATAAACCAACAGCCTCCAACTTTACCAGTCAGACTCGTTGAGATTTTGTATTCCAGGCAGTGGTAATAATCGACACCTCCAGCGAAAGGTGTCATGAAGCCTATGAATCTGTGTGAGCGGCATAGTGGGTACTTAGACGTGTACAAAAGGACACGGTATGCTGCCATCGGGGTAGAAGAGCTGCATCCAAGCAGGTGGCCACCTTTGCTCTCAACCCAAAAGGAGGAGAGATGGTTTAAGGTTTGACAAGGTCAGGCCCATTGTTCTAAGAGACTCTGATGATGAGAACTACTTCTTACCGAACACCACCTCTGAGGTGTACAATGACTCAAACGATTTGCGGAGATACCACCAAAACTACAAGCTGAAGAGCATACTAAGCACATTGATCCATAGACTGTGCATCACCATTTGCTCCAATTCGGAGAAAAGCCTGTTTGTACGATATCTATTGCACACAAACATGACTGCAGAGATAGTATACAGAGAAAAGACTCTGGAGGACATCTACCATGGCCAGAAGCTTGTGACAACGCCCAGCACCCACCTCACCAAACCACCACCACACAACAACAGAAGGAGTACTCACAGCAGAGGGCACTTAGAAGCTCCCTTAGGTCTGCTAGCTCAGCGGATGGTGGAAGGTAAGGTGGGGAGGGGGTGTCCCTCTGCAGCCACTTTGTGTACCATCCCAGGTCTGTCCTTTACTCCACCCTCTGACAGGATGCCTAGTGGGTCACAAACCCTGGCATGGTGAGCCCTGACTCAGTAGGCTCTGGTATGGTGGGCCCTGGTTCGGCAGGCTTTGTTGTCACATGCCCTGGCGTCCCATTTCGACAGAGATATTGGGTTTACCCTATCAGTTATGTAGTTATGGAGTTATGTATCGTTGCATCTCCAATTCTGGGTTGGTCAGTCTACCATATCTGGAATCTGGGAGCATTTTCAGCTTGTAGTAATGCCTAATCCGACCAAGGAGATTTGGTAGCAGGCAGTAGCAGTCTGTGGTCAACTGCATGGGTGCCATTAACGGTAAGCATATACGTGTGAAGCAGTCACCCCTGAGATTATGAGTAGTAAGTAGAGTGTTAAGAGTGTGCCCAGGCCTCTTGGCAGCCTCCGTTACGATCAGCGGCCACATGAGTGATGGCTTTCAGCCCTCTACATTAAAACCTCCACTATTAATGTACACCAAGATGTGTCATTTTTAAGTCAGAGAATTGCTCCTCTAATAAATGGTATGTGGCGGCCCATTTTTTTTTTTAACAGTTTTGATGAGCAGCTGGCCTCAGGCCTTAACATGAAAATTACAGCCGTAGTCTGGTTTCCATTTCCAACACCACGCAGGTATGCCGCTCTATTACCACAACTACATACAGCAGCTTGTCATGAAGCAAGACATGCAGTGTCTCCCCCATCATCCCAGAGTATGCATAGAAAAAGGATTTACCGCCCAGGTGCCAGGACAGTAATGGAAATAAGAAAATATCAACTATCAACTAAGCTACTAATCAGCAAAGTATCATTTACACGGCTGGTGAGAGAAGTGTGTATGAAGTATACAAAAGATGCCGCACCAAAGGCAAAGTACAGCAATGATGGCGTTACAGGAGGCAGCAGAGGCCTTCCTTCCTTCCTTGTTCACCTGTTTGAGGATTTTAACCTTTGTAGCCTCCATGCCAAGAGGATAACGCTACAAAAAGACCTCCATTGGCTAGACGAACAGAGCATGGTGGACGCACAGTGATATTCCCTGTATGAAGGAGTTTACGTAATAGAAAAAGTTTCCTAACAGAAATGGAAGACAAGCATCCATACACCATGTCTCCTAATCCTAATGTTCTGTGCAGAAGTACAAACACCACAAGAAACAAACTGGACTAATGAAGAATCTACGGCCCAGGAGCCGGGACACTAATGGAGATTTGAAAATATCTAAAAATCAACTAAATTACTAATTGGCAAAGCAGCATTTGCACAGTTGGTAAGGGAAGTTAGTATGGAGCGTAGAGATGTGCCGTACGGCAAGGTGCTGCCATTATGGTTCTATAGGAGGCAGCAGAGGCCTTCCTACCTTTCTTTCTTTCTTGTTCACCTGTTTGAGATTTCATAACTTTGCAGCTTCCAAAGAGGTTCACTCTGCGGAAAGACAATGTTGGCTAGAATACAGGGAATGGGGGATGCAAGGTGATATTACCTGTATGAAGAAGCTTCTTTTTGTATTTAATTTTATGGTTTTAATGGTTTCCTGATATGTAAAAAATTGTTTCCAACAGTTCTTATTAAAACGCCCTGAGTTCAGTGCCTCAGTGAAGTGGGAAACCAGTTGAAAATAAAAAGGTGGCTCGGGAGAAATGTCCAGGTAAGAATTTTATATCATTGATGCCTACAAGGATCAGCCAGAAATCATGGCATTATCAGCCAGCATAATACACACAATTCCAACAAGAGAATGAGATTGTAATGAACAAAATGCAAGTTCCAAAGAGATAATATCACACAGTGAAGCTATCCCGAAGGAACCATCTTACCCACCAGGACATACAATAGATGAGACAGCAGGTTCCACCCACCTGTACTTACTCTTCATTCATGATACAGGTATTAAAATAATATAGGAACAGAACCACACGTACCTTAACAGCTAACTTCAAGAATAGTAAAAAAAAAAAAAAACTTCAAACCCATGGGGGTGAAGACTGAGCAACCTCAACCCAAGAAAATATTCTTACTGGGAGGAGATAGTGAAGAGACCACCTTGAGCTGCGCTGTAGAAGATGCCTTGTTTGTCAAGAAGTCTTATAAGATCTGGAATTATGTGAACTGCTGCACACATGGATTTAAAGGAGAATAGGTGAACATATCAGGGACGTGAGGAATAAAACGGATAAAGCCATTGCCAGACATCAATACAGAACATGATGCCAATGTCTCAGGGTGAAGATTTGTTGGAATGGAGGTGGTGAGACCTCGAATTAGGGGAGGAGACTGGGACAAAAATTACCCTGAGAAGATTTACAGAATGAGTACAGTTACACCATCAGGTCTCAATAAGCAGATGCTTTCCATCTGTTACTTCTGTCCCACTCCCCTATATATAGCCTCTCCCCCTCTATTATACAACACATAATATGTTAAACATTTCATACAGACAAGTCATCGCCCTAATACACATACGCATCCTTTTGTAGTTCCCACTCCAATTCTACAGAACTAAAGATCTAGTTATCCTTTTCAAGATACAACACAAGTTGTCCATTACATTTGCCACCCCAAACTCTAAGAGTATGGACGTATATAGGGTTAATTCTTAGACTCAGGTTAATACCTTCAGGCACCTTTATTCTTCATTCAGTCTTATTGTAGTTCTAGAAAACAATGCTTACGTCTACCCTGTACACTAATCATTTAATCAAACTAATCGTTTCCAGCTCCCAGCACTTCCCGCAGACAAGCCCATGCCGGAGTGAGGGCCTGCCCGCTAGCCCGGACCAGAGCGAAGACTGTGGTCCCCTCGCCATAGAGGATGAAGGTGGAGGAACCAGCCACCGGCGAGAGCTTTTGATACCTTAGTACGCAAAAGTGGGTGGTGAGGTGCCTCAGGACTGCAAGACTACCAACCAGGGCAAGGTACTGACTATCCTTTCAACACAGTGGTCGGATAAAACTAGAAAAGCATGTGAGGCCTCTACTGCCGTCACCCCATGAACCACCCAGGGCTGGTGGGCTTCACTGGATACATTAGGGGGACCCTGGACGTCAAGCACTACCGTCAAGAGGGGAAAAACATGTCAGTTTTTTTTATAGACCTAGCCACCACCACATCTATGCGATGGGTAAGGGGCTTTGAGAGAATCCACAGCTTTTACCAGCCTGAGGGATCAGATGCTAACCGAGCCGACCATATGTAACTACCTAAGGAACATCCAGAGGATCCTTGTGTAACATATGAGACCATGCAGAAAAGATACATCAGCGAGGAGTGCCCCATTTACCCCAGTGATAGCCCAACAAACTCATCCAGGGATGAGGAACCGTCAACAAGCGAGGGAGTGCATGACCTGAGGATGCAAAGGTAAGAAGGTAATTAGGGGGGCTTATCTTATGGTAGCAGGACAACCACCGCTGGCCAGGCACTGACCTTCTCTTTCCACCGATACAACACACTGACCTCTGTCCTTTTCCACCCATGCAGGGCCCTTGCTACATGGGGGACCACACAAAAGCGGTTGAACAGGAAAAGTGCAGGACTTTACTTGAGACACCCCAGCACCAACCCAGTACTGGCAGGCCTCACCAAGTACCTGCAGGGGACACTCAGTTTACCACTGCCAACAGGAAGCTGAAAACATTGGACGCTTTTTGTACTTCATAAATCCCACCACCACTGACATCAGGTGGGTCAGGGATATTTAGAGGAAGCATTTTCTTTAACAGGCTACTGTATGTGACCAGAAGTTGAGTGACCAGACCATCTCCAACTATGTGAAGTGTGTAAGGAGGTTCCTTACCTACCAGATACAAGCCACCAATCAACCCCTGGACTCTCCCAGACTATAAAGCTCTTGCCAGCACATCTTAACCCTGATGCAGGATATACACGAGAGGCTAAAAGCACATCCGCCGTGAGGTTGTGCATAAAAAAAGTTACCATGGATGTCCCAGTCACCGCAGTGTGGGAATGCTCTATGTTGCCAAGCCCAACTTTCTCAACAGCCTCCAATTCGTCCAAGGTCAACTTTACCAGTCAGACTCGCTTGAGATCTTGTATTTCAGGCAGTGCCAATACTCAGACACCTCCAACTAAAGGTGTTGTGAAGCCTATGAATCTGTAAGTGACATAGTGGTATTTGGACGTGTACAAGAGGACACTGTATGCTGTCATCATGGTAGAAGAGCACAAGACTGCATCCAAGCAAATAGCCACCTTTGCTCTCAACCCAAAAGGAGGAGAGATGGTTTCCGGTCTACTTTGACAAGGTCAGGCCCATTCTTCTAGGAGACTGATGCTGAGAACTACTTCTTATCGAAACCCCTCCCCCGAGGTGTACAATGACAAACAATTTGTGGAGATACAACCAAAACTACAAGCTGAAGAGCATACTAAGCACATTGATTCATAGAGTGTGCGAGTCATGGACCATCCCCATCTGCTCCAATTCGGAAAAAAGCCTGTTTGTACAATATCTATTGCACACAAACATGACTGCAGAGATGGTATAC
Source organism: Dendropsophus ebraccatus (assembly GCF_027789765.1). NCBI lineage: Eukaryota > Metazoa > Chordata > Amphibia > Anura > Hylidae > Dendropsophus > Dendropsophus ebraccatus. The sequence continues at coordinate 13,222,873 of NC_091460.1, forward strand.
AGAGAAGAGATCCTGGAGGACATCTACCATGGCTAGGAGATTGTGACAATGGCCGGCACCCACTCACACCAGGAGTACTCACAGCAGAGGGCACTTAAAAGCTCCCTTAGGTCTGCTAGCTCAGCGGGTGGTGGAAGGTAAGGTGGGGAGGGGGTGTCCCTCTGTAGCCACTTTGTGTACCATCCCAGGTCTGTCCTCCTTTCCTCCACCCTCTTACAGGATGCCCAGTAAGTCACAAGGCCTGGCATAGTGTGCCTTGGCTTGGAAGGCTCTGGTGTGGACACAACATGCACAGAGACACCAGTGGCCATATAGGTTGTCTCTATAATGAATAGCATAGGTTTCTTTATACCTTGTATTCTTGCCCTGTCAGACCCCAGAGATTTGGTTGCAGGCAGTAACAATCTGTGGCCTGTTGCCCCAACTGCATAGGTGCTGTCGATGATAAGCTTTTACGTGTGTAGCAGCCGTGATGGTCAACATCGCAGTGCAAGTACTTCTCAGTGGTCCTCATTAGTGATTGTTGCCACATGCAGGTATCTTGCCCACCTCGGCAGTGCACCTTTGGGATTATGAGTATTAAGTAGAGGGTTTTTACCACTTCCCTGCAGTTGACCTTGACATTAAAGCTGCTGGTGTTCTCCACAAATATGTTTGGGACTATGAAACCCCAGATGTGTACACTGACACACTTGCAGCTGTTAGTGCCTGTGTCAACGGGGGCTCAACAGACCATCTAACTGAGGTAGTGGTGAGAAACACCACGCTGACTATTTCATGACTTCTGAAGGTGCCGTTCCCAGGCCCCTTGGCAGCATCTGTTATGATCAGCTTCTCTATTTAACCCCCTACTATTAATGTGCACCAAGTAGTGACTGCTCATTTTTAAGCCAGAAAACTCCTCCTCTAATCTGTATATCCCGGACCATCTTTTTTCTGTAACCGTTTTGGTGAGCAGCTGGGTTGTTTTTTTCATTTGCTCAGTTACCTTGCACAGAGAAAGGGAAGGGATGGGCGACATAAGAAAATCCATCCTGGGACACGATGGGATGTGACAGCCATTGCAGAGGGAGGAAAGAGTTGCCATTCTGGTTCCTCTTTGGTGTGCGGCTGTGACCACAGGCCTGAGCAGGAAAATTACAGCAAAAGCCTGATAGGTTTCCATTGCCAACACCTCGCAGTTATCATGCTCCATTGTCACAACTACATACAGCAGCTTGTCATAAGCACAAAAGAAACTGTTTTCCCCACCATCCCAGAGTACGCATGGGAAAAGTATTTACTGCCCAGGAGTCAGGACACTGATGGAAATTAGGAAATATTAAAGATATTAATCAGCAAAGCATCATTTACACGGCTGGAGAGGGAAGTGTGTATGGAGCGTACAAAAGATGTACCGTACTAATGGCAGAGTACAGCAATAATGGCTCTTCAGGAGGCAGCAGAGGCCTTCCTTCCTTCCTTCCTTCCTTGTTCCCGTGAGGGATTGTATCTTTGCAGCCTCCATGCCAAGAGGATAACACTACAAAAAGACGACCTTATAATGGCCAAACATATTCGCAGATTTCCAGATGGACAGTGATATTACCTGTATGATGAAGTTTCTTTATGTATTGAGTCTTATTGTGATTTAATGGTTTCCTGATATGTGGAAATTGTTTGATAAAGTTCTTAAACATCCCGAGTTCTCTGCCTCCTCGAAAAAGGTGGAAAGAGTTTAACCCCTTGAGGACCCGGCCCAAAATGACCCAGTGGACCAGGCCAAATTTTGTGATTTTGACCTGTTTCACTTTATCCATTAATAATGTCTAGATGCTTTTACATATCCTAATGATTCTGAGATTGTTTTCTCGTGACATATTCTACTTTATATTACTGGTAAATTTGAGTGGATATTTATAGCGAATACTTGTGAAAAATCACAAAATAATGTGAAAAATCGTGAAAACTTTCATTTTTCTAACTTTGAAATATTCTGCCTGTAAGGAAAATAGTTATACCACATAAATTAGACACTAAATAACATTAGCAATATGTCTACTTTATGTTGGCAGCATTTTTTAAACTTGCTTTCAATTTTTTAAAACACTGGAAAGCTTAAAAGTTTAGCAACAATTTCCCAAATTTTTGAGAAAATTTCAAAATCAGCTTTTGTTAGGGACCAGTTGAGGTTTGAAGTGAATTTAAGGGGATTGTATGTAATAACCCCCCCACAAATCACCCCATTTCAGAAACTGCACCCCCTAAACTGTTCAAAATCACTCCCAAAAAGTTTTTTAACTCTTTAGTTGAGTCACAGAAATAAAAGCTAAATGTGTAAGAAAATTGAAAATTTCAATTTTCTGTGCACAAATTATATTGTAATCCAATTTCTCTCATAGTAGAAAACCTATTACCAGAGAAATGCACCACAAAATGTATTGCCCTGTTTCTGCAGTTTAGAGAAATACCCCATATGTGGACGTGAAATGCCAAGTGGGCGCTAGGAAAGCCTCCAAAGGGAAGGAGCGCCGTTTGGATTTTGGAAGCTGGATTTGGCCAGATTGGAGGACGGAGACCATGTTGCCTTTACAAAGGCCCAGTGCTGCCAAAACAGTAGAAACCCCCCACAAGTGACACCATTATGGAAACTACACCCCTCAAGGAACGTAACAAGGGGTGTAGTGAGCATATGGACCCTATTGGTGGCAGGCACAATCTGCTAAGAAAATGAAAAATTCCTTTTTTTTGACCAAAAAGTTAGTCTAGCCTCAATTTTTTCATTTTCACAAGTGGTTGAAAAAGAAAAAAACCTGCTAGACATGTAGAGCAATTCCCCCCGAGTACGGAAATACCCCACATGTGGACGTGAAATGCAAAGTGGGCGCTAGGAAAGCCTCCAAAGGGAAGGAGCGCCGTTTGGATTTTGGAAGCTGGATTTGGCCAGATTGGAGGACGGAGGCCATGTTGCCTTTACAAAGGCCCAGTGCAGCCAAAACAGTAGAAACCCCCCACAAGTGACACCATTATGGAAACTACACCCCTCAAGGAACGTAACAAGGGGTATAGTGAGCTTATGGACCCCACTGGTGACCGGTACAAATGTGGAACAATGTGCCGTGAAAATGAAAAATTTTATATTTTTAACTAAAATGTTAGTCTAGCCTCACATTTTTCATTTTCACAAGGGGTTAAAAAAGAAAAAAACCTGCTAGACATGTAGAGCAATTCCCCCCGAGTACGGAAATACCCCACATGTGGACGTGAAATGCCAAGTGGGCGCTAGGAAAGCCTCCAAAGGGAAGGAGCGCCGTTTGGATTTTGGAAGCTGGATTTGGCCAGATTGGAGGACGGAGACCATGTTGCCTTTACAAAGGCCCAGTGCTGCCAAAACAGTAGAAACCCCCCACAAGTGACACCATTATGGAAACTACACCCCTCAAGGAACGTAACAAGGGGTGTAGTGAGCATATGGACCCTATTGGTGGCAGGCACAATCTGCTAAGAAAATGAAAAATTCCTTTTTTTTGACCAAAAAGTTAGTCTAGCCTCAATTTTTTCATTTTCACAAGTGGTTGAAAAAGAAAAAAACCTGCTAGACATGTAGAGCAATTCCCCCCGAGTACGGAAATACCCCACATGTGGACGTGAAATGCAAAGTGGGCGCTAGGAAAGCCTCCAAAGGGAAGGAGCGCCGTTTGGATTTTGGAAGCTGGATTTGGCCAGATTGGAGGACGGAGGCCATGTTGCCTTTACAAAGGCCCAGTGCAGCCAAAACAGTAGAAACCCCCCACAAGTGACACCATTATGGAAACTACACCCCTCAAGGAACGTAACAAGGGGTATAGTGAGCTTATGGACCCCACTGGTGACCGGTACAAATGTGGAACAATGTGCCGTGAAAATGAAAAATTTTATATTTTTAACTAAAATGTTAGTCTAGCCTCACATTTTTCATTTTCACAAGGGGTTAAAAAAGAAAAAAACCTGCTAGACATGTAGAGCAATTCCCCCCGAGTACGGAAATACCCCACATGTGGACGTGAAATGCCAAGTGGGCGCTAGGAAAGCCTCCAAAGGGAAGGAGCGCCGTTTGGATTTTGGAAGCTGGATTTGGCCAGATTGGAGGACGGAGACCATGTTGCCTTTACAAAGGCCCAGTGCTGCCAAAACAGTAGAAACCCCCCACAAGTGACACCATTATGGAAACTACACCCCTCAAGGAACGTAACAAGGGGTGTAGTGAGCATATGGACCCTATTGGTGGCAGGCACAATCTGCTAAGAAAATGAAAAATTACTTTTTTTTGACCAAAAAGTTAGTCTAGCCTCAATTTTTTCATTTTCATAAGTGGTTGAAAAAGAAAAAAAACTGCTAGACATGTAGAGAAATTCCCCCCGAGTACGGAAATACCCCACATGTGGACGTGAAATGCCAAGTGGGCGCTAGGAAAGCCTCCAAAGGGAAGGAGCGCCGTTTGGATTTTGGAAGCTGATTTGGCCAGATTGGAGGACGGTGGCCATGTTGCCTTTACAAAGGCCCAGTGCAGCCAAAACAGTAGAAACCCCCCACAAGTGACACCATTATGGAAACTACACCCCTCAAGGAACGTAACAAGGGGTATAGTTAGTATATGGACCCCACTGGTGGCAGGCACAATATGGGACAATGGGTTGTAAAAATTAAAAATTGAATTTTTTCATTTTCACAGCACATTGTTCCACCTATGTGCCTTCCACCAGTGGGGTCCATATGCTTACTACACCCCTTTTTAGATCCGTTGAGGGGTGTACTTTCCATAATGGGGTCACTTGTGGGTATTTTCACTGTTTTGGCAGCACAGGCGCTTTGTAAAGTCAACATGGTGTCCGTCCTCTATTTTCGCCAAATCCAGCTTCCAAAACGGGGCTCCTTCCCTTTGGAGGCTTTCCTTGCGCCCGCTTGGCACTTTAAGTCCACATGTGAGGTATTTCCATACTCGGGGGCAAATTCTCTACATGTTTAGGGGGTATTTTTTTCTTCTAACCCCTTGTGAAAATGAAAGATTCTAAGCTAGACCAACATTTTAGTATAAAAAATTTAATTTTTTAGACTAAAAGGTTGGTCTAGCCTGGAATCTTTCATTTTCTCAAGGGGTTAAAAGTGGGGTGGATGGGGAATGAGCAGAGCAATTTCAGCCGAAGGGGGAAATACCCCACAAGTGGACATACATTACTAAGTGATTAAATATAGTATAACAGCACAGGCAAAATGTAGAAAAAGTGGTTAAGTGCACGCCTCACCAGACTGGGCTCAATGTCCGGGATAATCCAATGTATTAGAAGGAGACAGCACTTTGTAGCGTGAAAAAACAGTGACTTTATTCACACCTCAATGTTGCGACGTTTCGGCTATACACAGTAGCCTTCCTCAAGCATAAAACCAAGTGCCAATACACACACTTATATATGTGAACAATACAATCAATTTCAAAGCATCAGCTGTGAGTCATATAAACAGTGATAAAACAATCAGAAAATATAAATGTTTGGTGAAGTATATACAGTAAAAAATATACAAGTCATCATGTGTCTGTGTTCATTAGTATTCAAAAACATGTGACATAGGGAGCGATCCTCACACCGATCGCTCTATAATCCCAATATCTAGTACATAAACAAAAACAACAAGTGACAATCATGTGTGTGCTATATATTATAATGAAAACAGGGGAGGGATGTTATTACCTAACACACAAGGATGAATGGCGTCCCATGACTCCAGGTGTACCAAGGCGCAGAAACAATGACTACACTGGTGCCGCGTCACTATCCGGCTGCCGCGCATGCGCACAACAGTCGGCTGTTCCGCGGCGGCCATCTTAAAAAAGGGCTGAAATGCCAGGAGTTCGGTTATGGTGAATATCATGTTAAAGCAGAAAATTAATGATGCGAATCTATTAAAAGTGAATTATAAAGAGAAGACATAGATTATAGTGGAGCATATGTGTCAGTTCATAGAAATATAAGCTCACTCACAACCACAGTAGATCGTGTTGTAGACTTGTATATATATGTGACGTCACCTTCCCTGGTGGACTGCGCCACCTTCTATGACTCTATGTTGAAAACTCCAACCTCATGTTTATATATGGCAATCTACACATAGTGCTAACTACCACATAATCAACACAGCAGACCACCAATGAACCTCCGGTAAACCAAGAGACTATCATTGGGGCTGACGTGGAGTTCAACTCAAGTCAATTATTAAGGCAAGGGACAAATTGCACTATATAGTGCTTACAAAAGCGAATAGCACACTATAGTGCTTAAAGGAACAGAATACACTGTGTAGTGTCTGCCAGGACATATTGCACTGTATAGTGCTAACAGGGACGCATTGCACTGCATAGTGCTTACAAAGACACATAGGGGCAAATAGATTCGCATCATCAACCCCCACTAATCCACACTGATTTCACCACTACCATGATTTTACAGAAAAATTGAACAAAGTATAAAGTACAAAAAGAATAATCAGCCTTTTAATAAACATAACTCCATGTGCATGAAAAGATGACATATAATTCTGATATAAAAATATTTAAGTATACTTATATATATATACTTTATACTTAAATATTTTTATATCAGAATTATATGTCATCTTTTCATGCACATGGAGTTATGTTTATTAAAAGGCTGATTATTCTTTTTGTACTTTATACTTTGTTCAATTTTTCTGTAAAATCATGGTAGTGGTGAAATCAGTGTGGATTAGTGGGGGTTGATGATGCGAATCTATTTGCCCCTATGTGTCTTTGTAAGCACTATGCAGTGCAATGCGTCCCTGTTAGCACTATACAGTGCAATATGTCCTGGCAGACACTACACAGTGTATTCTGTTCCTTTAAGCACTATAGTGTGCTATTCGCTTTTGTAAGCACTATATAGTGCAATTTGTCCCTTGCCTTAATAATTGACTTGAGTTGAACTCCACGTCAGCCCCAATGATAGTCTCTTGGTTTACCGGAGGTTCATTGGTGGTCTGCTGTGTTGATTATGTGGTAGTTAGCACTATGTGTAGATTGCCATATATAAACATGAGGTTGGAGTTTTCAACATAGAGTCATAGAAGGTGGCGCAGTCCACCAGGGAAGGTGACGTCACATATATATACAAGTCTACAACACGATCTACTGTGGTTGTGAGTGAGCTTATATTTCTATGAACTGACACATATGCTCCACTATAATCTATGTCTTCTCTTTATAATTCACTTTTAATAGATTCGCATCATTAATTTTCTGCTTTAACATGATATTCACCATAACCGAACTCCTGGCATTTCAGCCCTTTTTTAAGATGGCCGCCGCGGAACAGCCGACTGTTGTGCGCATGCGCGGCAGCCGGATAGTGACGCGGCACCAGTGTAGTCATTGTTTCTGCGCCTTGGTACACCTGGAGTCATGGGACGCCATTCATCCTTGTGTGTTAGGTAATAACATCCCTCCCCTGTTTTCATTATAATATATAGCACACACATGATTGTCACTTGTTGTTTTTGTTTATGTACTAGATATTGGGATTATAGAGCGATCGGTGTGAGGATCGCTCCCTATGTCACATGTTTTTGAATACTAATGAACACAGACACATGATGACTTGTATATTTTTTACTGTATATACTTCACCAAACATTTATATTTTCTGATTGTTTTATCACTGTTTATATGACTCACAGCTGATGCTTTGAAATTGATTGTATTGTTCACATATATAAGTGTGTGTATTGGCACTTGGTTTTATGCTTGAGGAAGGCTACTGTGTATAGCCGAAACGTCGCAACATTGAGGTGTGAATAAAGTCACTGTTTTTTCACGCTACAAAGTGCTGTCTCCTTCTAATACATACATTACTAAGTGGACACAGGACAAGCCTCCAAAAGGACAGAGTGCCCTCTTGAGGCCGGAAAGGATCATTGAAGCCATGTTAAATTAACAAAGCCCCCAGGTTACCAAGACAGTAGATATGCCCCACAAGTGACCCCATTATGGAAACTACACCCCTCAAGGAATTTAACAAGGGGTGTAGTGACCATATGGACCCCACTTGTGGGGGGTATCCACTTTGCATATAGGTGTGGAAATGAATTGCTATGTGGGCACAGGACAAGCCTCCAAAAGGACAGAGTGCCCTTTTGAGGCCGGAATGCCCTTTTGAGCCCTCATGCTACACGGACCTCACTGGTGACCGGCACATAGGTAGGGTTAAAAGAGAAAAATAAATTAGACATGCACGGAGTTGGCTGACAGTTGCAGACATTCTCAGGAAAATAAATAGAAAAATGCCCAAGCAAAAGGACGCCATTACAGAAACTACACCACCCAAGAAATGTATTTAGGAGGTGTAGGGTGCAAAAGCATTTCAAAAATTTATTTTCCTGGACTGAATGTGCTGCAGTAGTTGAAAATTAGAAATGCCAATTTTCACACTGCTCAACTGTAAGGCCAGTATGACTCTCCACGTCGGCATTTGATGCCGTCATGGAAAGTCTGCCCTCCACTAAAGGGCCAGTTCACACTGAGTAAACACGGCGTTATTCCGTGGCGGACCTCTCCGCCGTGCTCAGTGTGCTGCTGTAAGTGAATGAGAGGGTGCTCGCTGGTCCGCTCCCTGTCCTCTCCGCTCAAACTAGCGTGCGTCCTCTCATTCACTTACAGGAGCACACTGAGCACGGTGGGATTTACACCGTGTTTACTCATTGTGAACTGGCCCTAAGGGTGCGTTCACACCGAGCAATAACGTTGGAATTCCACCTGCCCCAGTGTAAACCAGTGTGTCTATGGGAGGGCTTGCACGCCTCCGCTCAAAGAACTCACATGTAAATTCTTTGAGCGGAGACGCACGAGCCCTCCCATACTAACACTGTTTGAGACTGAGACAAGTGGAGCTCTGCTTTGGAATTCCTCCGATTTTGCTCAGTGTGATCATGCCCTAATTATGCCGTGTATGTCCCTTCTAGAAAAAAAAAATCTAAATCTGGCTCTAATTATAAGCCTGCAAATACAATGGGCCTTGGGAGCCCATGTGTATTTGAGGTCTAAATTAGGAGATAGGCACGGCATTGGCTGACAGTTGAAACATAGAAGCTCAACTGTCAGGCCAGTATGATTTTCCACATCGGCATGTGATGCCGACATGGAAAGTCTGCCCTCCACTAATTATGCCGTGTATTGGTCTATTTACACAGAAAGATTATCTGACAGATTATCTGCCAAAGATTTGAAGCCAAAGCCAGGAATGGATTTGAAAGAGGAGAAATCTCAGACTTTCCTTTATGACCTGATCTCTGTTTATAGTCTGATTCCAAAGCTGGAAACAGACTATAAACAGAGATCAGGTCATAAAGGAAAGCCTGAGATTTCTCCTCTTTCAAATCCATTCCTGGCTTTGGCTTCAAATCTTTGGCAGATAATCTTTCCGTGTATATGGACCCTATGTCCCCTATATAAAAAAATAAATAAATAAAAATAAACCCTACATGTGGCCAGTAGAGATGAGCGAACTTTTCGGACTTATGGTCCAATGGCATCATTGCTCTCTCGTCATGCTTGTGATTCCGGCCGCATAGTTCCGCTCACGGGAATATGTGGCCAGGATATTCCAGGCAATCCATGTAGAATTCCCTGGAATATCCTGCCCGCATATTCGCGGGAGCACAACTATGCAGCCGGGATCACAGGCATGACGAGAGAGCGACCAAAAGTCCGACGGTCCGCTCATCTTTAGTGGCCAGTGACTCGAATTGGAAAGGACAAATTTGGGAATTTTGAAGATTGGCAATTAATACTCCATAGACGTATGGTACGTCTTGAAGCATTCTTTCATGCAGAGGCCAGGTTTATCAGGACAGGTATCACACTGATAACACGTGTCCTTTCTAAACCCCTTTTTGTAGCACACACGACACTTTTTCTGGCTTTTGCCCTTCTTGCCAGTGTGAGGGACTTCGCCAGGAAAGTGCTGTCCTGGCACGATACGGGGACCTCCAGTTGCAGCTGCAGAAGTACTAGGCCCTCCTCCTTCTCCTCCACAAAAAATCAGGGCCTTGACAACTGCCTCCTGAAACTGGAGGTATTTCCCAGGGTGGCCGGCACAACGGTAAAGTACAAACGCGTTGTACATTGCCGTTTGGACCATGTGCACGGCTAACTTCTTGTACCAGATGTTTGTTTTTCGCAGAGCACTATATGGCTTGAGGACTTGATCTGAAAGATCAACTCCTCCCATATACCGATTGTAGTCCAAAATACAATCGGGTTTGAGTGCTACTGCGGTGGTACCGCGGACAGGAACAGGGGTCGTGCCAGGACCATGGATAGTAGTCAAAATAAGGACATCGCGTTTGTCCTTATATTTGACTAATAACATGTTGTCGCTACAATGGGCCTTGAAGACACCCCGTCGCAGTACTTCTGCCACAGGGTGACTCGGGAGACCTCTCTGGTTTTTCCTCACAGTGCCGCAAGCTACAGTAGCTCGGGTACTGAGGGATTTGAAAAGAGGGAGACTGGTATAAAAGTTATCCACGTAGAGGTGGTAACCTTTATCCAGTAGTGGGAACATCAGTTCCCACACAAGCTTCCCACTAACTCCCAGAGTGGGCGGACATTCTGGAGGTTGGATGTGGGTGTCCCTCCCTTCATAAACTCTAAATCTGTGAGTGTACCCTGAGGTACTCTCACAGAGTTTGTAGAGTTTGATGCCGTACCTTGCCCTCTTACTTGGAAGGTACTGGCGAAATTGGACTCTCCCCTTGAAGCTGACAAGGGATTCGTCAATGGAGATATATTTCCCTGGGATATATACCTCCGAAAATTTGGCCGCGAGATGATCAATGACCGGCCTAATTTTGTATAGGCGGTCGTAAGAGGGATCATCTCGGGGGGGGCACCTAGCATTATCGTTGTAATGCAGGAATTTAAGGATGGCCTCAAAGCGATGCCTTGTCATGGCCATCCGGTGTATTGGAGTGTTATATAAAATATCCACACTCCAATACTGCCTAATTCGGGGTTTTTTAACTAGCCCCATGTGCAGCAGAAGACCCCAAAACGTGGTCATTTCTGCTGCATCAACTGGGGTCCAGCTGTGGGATCCCGAAAAAAAAGAGGAGACGGGGTGCTGAGCCAGAAACTGCTGGGCGTACAAATTAGTTTGCACGACCATCAGACTTATCAGTTCTTCACTGAAAAAGAGTTTAAAAAAGTCTATTTCAGTGAAGCCTGAGGGGTCAAATTGGATTCCCGATTGTCCCACAAAATCAGGAATCTGTGGCTCAAAATTGGGGGGGGCTGGGGTCCAGATGGGCTCACTTGTATGGGGGGCTGGGGTGAAGATGGGAGCACTGGGGTGGAGATCGGGGGAGGCTGCCCGAGGCGTTCGCCTTGGACGCCTTCGGCGCCTTGGGGTCTCATCATCACTAAATGATGAACAGGAGGAGGAGGAGGAGGAAGTCGAAACAAGGAAAGTAGGATCTTCCTCTTCTCCCTCACTCGCTGTTTCGGTGTCAGAGGCAATAAGAGCATATGCCTCTTCAGCCGAAAAAAGGCGTTGGGACATTTTTTTTTTAAGATTTAGATATGGGGGGTTATGTAAATCAGTAAACTTTATTTGTGTAGTGTGTGTGTTTTTTACACTTTTAACTTTTCAGATGAAAAGAAACTGTGCCCACTTGTTGCTGATCAGTGATTAGTCACTGATCAGAACAAGAGAGACAGGGGGGATGGCAGAGGGGTGGGCAGGTGTGGGGGTGGGTGGCGGAGGAACTGTCTGAGTGGGCAGAGAGTCAGGGGGAGAGGCTGGCACAGGGGTGGGCAGGTGAGGTGGCCTGGTGAGGGGGAGGGTGGCAGAGAAACGGTCTGAGTGGGCAAAGAGACTCAGGGGGAGAGGTTGGCACAGGGGTGGGAAAGTGAGGTGGGCAGGTGAGGGGGCGGCACGGAGGAACGGTCTGAGGGGGGCAAAGAGAGGCAGGGGGACCGCTAGCAGCACAGAGGATGCTGCTAGCAGGATCTCCCTGCACACACTATGCCACCGACAGACGCAACAGCACAGGCGGCACGGAGCGGCGCAGGGGGAATCACAAAAAAAGGGGAGGAGGTGAGGGCGGATGGCACAAGGGAGGAGGTGAGGGTGGATGGCACAAGGCAGGAGGTGGGGGCTGATGGCACAAGGGAGGAGGTGAGGGTGGATGGCACAAGGGAGGAGGTGGGGGCTGATGGCACAAGGGAGGAGGTGGGGGTGGAATGCACAAGGGAGGAGGTGAGGGTGGATGGCACAAGGGAGGAGGTGAGGGTGGATGGCACAAGGCAGGAGGTGGGGGCTGATGGCACAAGGGAGGAGGTGGGGGCTGATGGCACAAGGGAGGAGGTGGGGGCTGATGGCACAAGGGAGGAGGTGAGGGCGGATGGCACAAGGGAGGAGGTGAGGGCGGATGGCACAAGGGAGGAGGTGAGGGCGGATGGCACAAGGCAGGAGGTGGGGGCTGATGGCACAAGGGAGGAGGTGGGGGTGGATGGCACAAGGGAGGAGGTGAGGGCGGATGGCACAAGGGAGGAGGTGAGGGTGGATGGCACAAGGCAGGAGGTGGGGGCTGATGGCACAAGGGAGGAGGTGGGGGCTGATGGCACAAGGGAGGAGGTGGGGGCTGATGGCACAAGGGAGGAGGTGGGGGCTGATGGCACAAGGGAGGAGGTGGGGGCTGATGGCACAAGGGAGGAGGTGGGGGCTGATGGCACAAGGGAGGAGGTGGGGGTGGATGGCACAAGGGAGGAGGTGAGGGTGGATGGCACAAGGGAGGAGGTGAGGGTGGATGGCACAAGGCAGGAGGTGGGGGCTGATGGCACAAGGGAGGAGGTGGGGGCTGATGGCACAAGGGAGGAGGTGAGGGCGGATGGCACAAGGGAGGAGGTGAGGGCGGATGGCACAAGGCAGGAGGTGGGGGCTGATGGCACAAGGGAGGAGGTGGGGGTGGATGGCACAAGGGAGGAGGTGAGGGTGGATGGCACAAGGGAGGAGGTGAGGGTGGATGGCACAAGGCAGGAGGTGGGGGCTGATGGCACAAGGGAGGAGGTGGGGGCGGATGGCACAAGGGAGGAGGTGAGGGCGGATGGCACAAGGGAGGAGGTGAGGGTGGATGGCACAAGGGAGGAGGTGGGGGCTGATGGCACAAGGGAGGAGGTGGGGGCTGATGGCACAAGGGAGGAGGTGGGGGCTGATGGCACAAGGGAGGAGGTGGGGGCTGATGGCACAAGGGAGGAGGTGGGGGCTGATGGCACAAGGGAGGAGGTGGGGGCTGATGGCACAAGGGAGGAGGTGGGGGCTGATGGCACAAGGGAGGAGGTGGGGGCTGATGGCACAAGGGAGGAGGTGGGGGCTGATGGCACAAGGGAGGAGGTGGGGGCTGATGGCACAAGGGAGGAGGTGGGGGCTGATGGCACAAGGGAGGAGGTGGGGGCTGATGGCACAAGGGAGGAGGTGGGGGCTGATGGCACAAGGGAGGAGGTGGGGGCTGATGGCACAAGGGAGGAGGTGGGGGCTGATGGCACAAGGGAGGAGGTGGGGGCGGATGGCACAAGGGAGGAGGTGAGGGCGGATGGCACAAGGGAGGAGGTGAGGGCGGATGGCACAAGGGAGGAGGTGAGGGCGGATGGCACAAGGGAGGAGGTGAGGGCGGATGGCACAAGGGAGGAGGTGGGGGCGGATGGCACAAGGGAGGAGGTGAGGGCGGATGGCACAAGGCAGGAGGTGGGGGCTGATGGCACAAGGGAGGAGGTGGGGGCTGATGGCACAAGGGAGGAGGTGGGGGCTGATGGCACAAGGGAGGAGGTGGGGGTGGATGGCACAAGGGAGGAGGTGAGGGCGGATGGCACAAGGGAGGAGGTGGGGGTGGATGGCACAAGGGAGGAGGTGAGGGTGGATGGCACAAGGGAGGAGGTGAGGGTGGATGGCACAAGGGAGGAGGTGGGGGCTGATGGCACAAGGGAGGAGGTGGGGGCTGATGGCACAAGGGAGGAGGTGGGGGCTGATGGCACAAGGGAGGAGGTGGGGGCTGATGGCACAAGGGAGGAGGTGGGGGCTGATGGCACAAGGGAGGGGGTGGGGGCTGATGGCACAAGGGAGGGGGTGGGGGCTGATGGCACAAGGGAGGGGGTGAGGGTGGATGGCACAAGGGAGGGGGTGGGGGCTGAAGGCACAAGGGAGGGGGCGGGGGCGGGGCAGAGGCGGATCAGAAGCAGGGGAAGTGGTAGCAGCACAGAGTGTGCTGCTAACACGATCTCCCTGCTGAGGGCACCGGGCAGCAACGGGGCAGTACCGGGGGGCACACGGGACTCACGTACACCCTCTCTGCTCGCCGATCCTGACGAAAAGGAGGGCGAGCAGGGAGGGATCAATATTTTGGACTGCCCGCCTCGCCCGTGATTAGCCGGTTACCGGCAAACGGCCAATCCGGACGATCGGGGGGCGGGGGTCACGTGGGACACGGCCCCAGGCATAACCGTGATTGGTGCTGTCTCTGACAGCACCAATCACGGTTTATCAACGTCATATCGGCCCACAATGCATCAGAATCGCTGTGATTGGCTGCCCTTAGTTTGCCAGCCAATCACAGCGATCGTGATGGCGTGGGGGGCGCGAGTCCGCGGCTGCAGGTAAGCAAAAGATGGCTGCTGAAATAATCAGCAGCCATCTTTACTTTATATGGTCACATTAACCCCTGCAGCCGCGGAATGCCCAGGGCGTACAGTTACGCCCTAGGTCGTCTGGGGACAGACTTCCATGGCGTAACTATACGCCCTGGGTCGTCTAAGGGTTAAAGTAGTATAGAACTGAAATGCATAAATATGGATGAGGATTATGTTCTGTGGAAAGAAAAAACAGAAACAGCTAATCTGTACAATTATATAGACCTTTGTCTACAACCGGTGGTTACTAATCTTCCGTCCTATCTAAAAGACTCAAGCACCTTAAAAGATATTCTACAGATATCTTGGGAGAACGATTTTATGTTTTTAACTCTTGATGTTACTGCACTTTATTCCAATATAGCACATGCAAGAGGGTTGGAAGCAATGAGATTTTCATTAGAAAAATGTGGGCTATATGAAACTCCACAAATTGAATTCTTAGTACATGGAATGGATTTCGTTTTAAACCACAACATTTTTACCTTTCAGGATAAATTTTATAGGCAGATAAGGGGGACTGCGATGGGGACTCGTGCCGCACCCAGTTATGCAAACCTTTTCATGGGGCGGTTCGAGTCCCTATTCATCGCAGACTCCCCCTGGGCCACAGAACATATAATTTTTTATAGAAGGTATATCGATGACCGGTTTTTAATATGGCGAGGGGACTCTGTTTCAATTAACAATTTTGTCTCATTTAAATTTTAACGAATGGGGGTTGAATTTTACACCCTGCTTTGATAGCAAAAATATTGTTTTCCTAGATTTAAGTATTAGCCATCTCGATAATAAAATTACCACTAAAACTAATTTTTAATCAGTAGACTCAAATAGTTTTTTAAATTATAAAAGTCGCCACCATAAAAAATGGATAAAAAACATTATCTACAGTCAATTCCATCAGATCCGGAAGAACTGTACCGCCGATAATGATTTTAAAACTCAAGGAAAAATTCTACAAAATACATTTCTCGAAAAGGGCTATCCCACACAATCAGGAATGCCTTCCACAGAAATCTTGGAGTATCCCAGACAACACTCCTCGAGAAGAGAAGTAAAAGTGATGTCATTGAAGGATAACGTCCACTTAATATAGAGAGAATTTTAAAAAAACATTTTTGGCATCTTTTAACTTCTGATACATACCTTCGAGATATTCTGCCCAAGAAACCAGGGCTGACATTTCGCAGAGGGATGATAGTCCGCAATATAATTGCCCCCAGTAGGATGCGCCCCATAACTCCTGCAGAAAATAAAGCAAAAAGAAATAATCACAATACAAGAAAGGGCATTTACAAATGCGGAAAACCTCTTTGTCTGTTGTCATAATATAGCCCATGGGGCAATAACCTTTAGTTCAAATGTTACCGGCACCTCATACTGCATTAGACAGAGGTTGGATTGTTCCAGTACATTTGTCATCTACTTACTTAGCTGTGATTGTGGCCTTCAATACATTGGGCGCACCAAACAACCTCTACACCAAAGAGTTAATGGCCACCGCCATAATACTAACAAGGGTTTCATGAAACAAAGTACGACACTTAACTGAAACCCATAACAGCTGCTTTTCACATGTTAAAATATTCCCTATAGAACAAATCTCAGAGAATAGCGTAGATCGTTGGTCATTACTGTGCAAGAGGGAGTCTTTTTGGATCTACCAGATCCAAACCTTAACACCGGATGGCCTCAATGAATGTATAGAACTGATCGATTAATTCTATCATCAAGTTCTATATAGATTTTTATATACTGTTCTATTATCTGCATTCTCTATTCTTCGTTCTCTGCTACACAGTTGACGTAGGCGGCACTGCTGATATCACGTGATGCCACTACTTTCCAGCGTGATGACGCGTGAACGTACTGAACGTGCGACTGGTCACATGACTGACGTAGGACGGCCGCTCACGTGACCATATACCGGCATTGAGCGCCGATCCTCCGAACTGTAAGTAATACATAAGACACCTTATCTCTCTATTTATTGTGCACAAATATATTCAGGCCAGCCAATATGAAGTATACATATGTAACATGACCCGGAAGTCATTTTCCGATGTAATGGGATGTGCTGTTTAAATTGCTTACTGATGCCATTACTGTTCACTTGAGAAAGGCCCCCCCCCCGGAATAGGAGGCCTATGTACTTTTAAATAAACCCCTCGTATGCAATAAACCACGGCATTGTGTGGTTTTAAATGAGCATCCGCGCCCAGATCAAGCCAGGATTCTATGGTCCAGGTGCCCGCTGTGGCCCATCTTAACAGAAACGGGAGACAAGCATCCATACACCATGTCTCCTAATATTAATGTTCTGTGCAGAAGTACAAACACCACAAGAGACAGACTGGACTAATGACCTGTCGGAAGAAACTCAAATGACTCCAAAACCTCTGCAAGATGGAGCAAGATGTGTAAAAGTACACTCTGCACATGATACTGCTATTGGGATAAATACTAAAGACAGGTCTACATCTACACAATTATCTGCCTCAAACAGGTACTGCACCTCCTAATGGTGCAGTATTCTGGTATATATACCCCGTGCACCTAAGTGGTACTTTCTTCCAAAAGTTCACAAATGCCTTGAGAGACCCCCCGGTCGCCCTATTGTATCCGCTATCGGATCTGCGACCGAGGGGGTCTCTCAATACTTGGATTGGTTACTCAGACCCCTTCTGGATGGCTTCCCCGCGTACCTCAAAGATTCCAACGATTTCCTATTAGCTTTGGAGGAGAGCCATTTTACTCCTGGTTGTTATCTGGCTTCGGTGGACGTTGAGAGCCTCTACACCCGCATCCCTCATGATGCGGGTGTGGAGGCTATCGATCGCATCCTCGAGCTCACCAATCACCCTCTTGCTTTACGTAATTTTGTTAGGGAGGCTTTATTATTTATTCTCACCAATAATTACTTTGTTTTTGAGGGTGCATGGTACGGGCAAAACACCGGTACCGCGATGGGTACACCCGTATCATGCACCTATGCTAATCTTTTTTTGGCCTTTATGGAGATGAATATTGTTTTTCACAGTTGCAACCCCTTTATTTCTCACATTAAGAATTATTTTAGATATGTGGATGACGTTTTCATTGTTTGGGAGGGTTCTGAGGGACAGTTTAATGATTTTGTTAAGTACTTGAATGAGAATAACAATGTTAATATGATTTTCACTAGCAAATTTGGGGGACATAAAATTGAGTTCCTCGATGTATTAGTTGATATATCTGATGGGAACCTGATTACCTCTGTATACAGGAAGCCGCAGGCTACTAACTCTATTCTACACTACCATAGCTCCCACCCAAAACAGGTAAAGAACAGCATTCCATATAGCCAATTTCTGAGACTTAAGAGAATTAATAATACCACAGACAAGTTTACACAGCAAGCGTCCGAACTAGCACAGAGACTAGAAGAAAGAAAATATCCATATTCCATTGTAAATAGGGCCATAGAAAAAGTATCTGAAAAGAATCGTTCTCACTTACTACTTAGTAAAAAAAATCCCCACTCTAGACCAAAAAGGTTCGTTTTTTCTTTTCAAAATACCAACATGAATAGATGTATTAATGACAGCATACGTAAACATTGGCATTATATTGAAGATGATCCGGATCTCAATAATACAGCAATCCACAAACCTATTGTCACTTATCGGAAAAATGTCACTTTAGGTGAAACACTTAAGAGGAAATCAGGTTCCCATGTTACTACCGCATCACAAAAAAACTGGCTCAGTGTGAACACTATTGTAGGGAACAAGAAATGTGGCCAGTGTACTTATTGCAATCAAATGTATCCAGTATCCTTTGTTAGGCTCAATGGCAAAGAGTGCTTTATTAACGAGCTGATCACTTGTAAGAGCACCTTTGTTGTGTATTGTATCTTTTGTCCCTGTGGACGTTTTTATGTTGGCAAAACAAAAAGAGCCCTTAACATCCGATACAAGGAACATTGCTATTCTATAAAAACTGGCAAAGGGGTACCTAGACTTATCTCTCATGTACGGGACATGCACGGTGGAGACACCAAGGTATTAAAGTTTTTAGGATTAGAAAGAGTTTTTTGTAATGCCAATGGCGGAGATCGCCACCAGCGCCTACTCCAGAGAGAATCTATGTGGATCAGCAGGTTACAGGCTGTAGGTCCCTTAGGCCTTAATGAGCGTAATGATTTTGGTTCTTTTTTGTAACAACTTTTCGTATTGTTTTTAGTTGTTTTTAATCTCACCTGTTTTGTTGTTACGTATTTATACAAGACCCTCCCCCGGCAGTGACGTCTGTTGGCCTGACGAAACTCGCGGACTGCGAGTGAAACAGTCTGTCGCCTTGACGCTCCTGCTTCCACCTCCCTCCCCTGTATTCATGCTTACCTGAATAAAGTGGACTATGTTGGCAGCAAACGGTGAGTGCTAAGCTCTTTCTTACTTTTGGATCGTATTCTGGTATATAAAAACCCCGGCATGGGAGGCCGACTAACGGACAGGTGATGTGACTAATACGTTCTCATTAGAAAGAGTAGGAAAATCCTGAGACGAGATCTTATACAAAAAGTTTATATCCTTTATTGCTACCGGTAAGTGAGGGAGAGGAAGATTAAGAAAATTGGAATTCTCACTTGGCTCGGGGAAATGTCCAGGTTAGACTTTTAGATACCATTAATCCCTGTACGGACCAGTCAGAAATTACACTCAGAATCCAAAACGAGAGAGAATGAGATTACGTTGTAATTAAAAAACGTAACAAGTTCCACAGAGTTATCTGCAGAAGCCTGGTAGGTTTTTATTGCCAACACTTGGCAGGTATGTCGCTCTTTTGTCACAACTACATGCAGTAGCTTGTCATGAAGCAAAAATGAAGGACTGCATCTCCCCCACCATCCCGGAGTATGTGTCAAAAGAGGATTTACCGCCCGGAAGCCAGTACAATGATGGAGATTTGAAAATATCTAAATTCAACTAAGTTACTAACCAGCAAAGCAGCATTTGCACAGCTGGTGAGGGAGCGTACAGTTAGTATGTAGTATACAAAAGATGTGCCGTACGGCAAGGTGCTGCCATAATGGTTCTATAGGAGGCAGCAGAGGCCTTCCTACCTTTCATTCTTTCTTGTTCACCTGTGAGATTCCATAACTTTGCAGCCGCCATGCAGAGGTTCACTCTGCGGAAAGACAATGTTGGCTAGAAGAATACAGGGAATGGCGGATGCAAGGTGTATGAAGAAGCTTCTTTTTGTATTAAGTTTAATGGTTTTAATGGTTTCCTGATGTGGAAAAATTGTTTCCAACAGTTCTTAATAAAACATCCGAGTTGAGTGCCTAAAGGTGGCTTGGGAGAAATGTCCAGGTAAGACTTTTATATCATTGATCCCTACAAATGATGGCATTATTAGCCAGCAAAACATACACAATTCCAACAAGAGAATGAGATTGGAATGAAAAAAAGGTCAAGTTCCAAATAGATATCACAGTGACGCTATCCCGAAGGAACCATCTTACTCGCCAGGACATACAAGCCACCTCTCCTTACTCTCCAATCATGATGCAAATAAACCAACAGCCTCCAACTTTACCAGTCAGACTCGTTGAGATTTTGTATTCCAGGCAGTGGTAATAATCGACACCTCCAGCGAAAGGTGTCATGAAGCCTATGAATCTGTGTGAGTGGCATAGTGGGTACTTAGACGTGTACAAAAGGACACGGTATGCTGCCATCGGGGTAGAAAAGCTGCATCCAAGCAGGTGGCCACCTTTGCTCTCAACCCAAAAGGAGGAGAGATGGTTTAAGGTTTGACAAGGTAAGGCCCATTGTTTTAAGAGACTCTGATGATGAGAACTACTTCTTACCGAACACCACCTCTGAGGTGTACAATGACTCAAACGATTTGCGGAGATACCACCAAAACTACAAGCTGAAGAGCATACTAAGCACATTGATCCATAGACTGTGCATCACCATTTGCTCCAATTCGGAGAAAAGCCTCTTTGTACGATATCTATTGCACACAAACATGACTGCAGAGATTGTATACAGAGAAAAGACTCTGGAGGACATCTACCATGGCCAGAAGCTTGTGACAACGCCCAGCACCCACCTCACCAAACCACCACCACACAACAACAGAAGGAGTACTCACAGCAGAGGGCACTTAAAAGCTCCCTTAGGTCTGCTAGCTCAGCGGGTGGTGGAAGGTAAGGTGGGGAGGGGGTGTCTCTCTCCAGCCACTTTGTGTACCATCCCAGGTCTGTCCTTTACTCCACCCTCTGACAGGATGCCTAGTGGGTCACAAACCCTGGCATGGTGAGCCCTGACTCAGTAGGCTTTGGTATGGTGGGCCCTGGTTCGGCAGGCTTTGTTGTCACATGCCCTGGCGTCCCAATACGGATGGAGATATTGGGTTTACCCTATCAGTTATGTAGTTATGGAGTTATGTATCGTTGCATCTCCAATTCTGGGTTGGTCAGTCTACCATATCTGGAATCTGGGAGCATTTTCAGCCTGTAGTAATGCCTAATCCGACCAAGGAGATTTGGTAGCAGGCAGTAGCAGTCTGTGGTCAACTGCATGGGTGCCATTAACGGTAAGCATATACGTGTGAAGCAGTCACCCCTGAGATTATGAGAAGTAGAGTGTGCCCAGGCCCCTTGGCAGCCTCCGTTACCATCAGCGGCCACAGGGGTGATGGCTTTCAGCCCTCTACATTAAAACCTCCACTATTAATGTACACCAAGAGGTGTCATTTTTAAGTCAGAGAATTGCTCCTCTAATAAATGGTATGTGGTGGCCCATTTTTTTTTTTAACAGTTTTGATGAGCAGCTGGCCTCAGGCCTTAACATGAAAATTACAGCCGTAGTCTGGCTTCCATTTCCAACACCACGCAGGTATGCCGCTCTATTACCACAACTACATACAGCAGCGTGTCATGAAGCAAGACATGCAGTGTCTCCCCCATCATCCCAGAGTATGCATAGAAAAAGGATTTACCGCCCAGGTGCCAGGACAGTAATGGAAATAAGAAAATATCAACTATCAACTAAGCTACTAATCAGCAAAGTATCATTTACACGGCTGGTGCGAGAAGTGTGTATGAAGTATACAAAAGATGCCGCACCAAAGGCAAAGTACAGCAATGATGGCGTTACAGGAGGCAGCAGAGGACTTCCTTCCTTGTTCACCTGTTTGAGGATTTTAACCTTTGTAGCCTCCATGCCAAGAGGATAACGCTACAAAAAGACCTCCATTGGCTAGACGAACAGAGCATGGTGGACGCACAGTGATATTCCCTGTATGAAGGAGTTTACGTAATAGAAAAAGTTTCCTAACAGAAATGGAAGACAAGCATCCATACACCATGTCTCCTAATCCTAATGTTCTGTGCAGAAGTACAAACACCACAAGAAACAAACTGGACTAATGAAGAAGAATCTACAGCCCAGGAGCCGGGATACTAATGGAGATTTGAAAATATCTAAAAATCAACTAAATTACTAATTGGCAAAGCAGCATTTGCACAGTTGGTAAGGGAAGTTAGTATGGAGCGTAGAGATGTGCCGTATGGCAAGGTGCTGCCATTATGGTTCTATAGGAGGCAGCAGAGGCCTTCCTACCTTTCTTTCTTTCTTGTTCACCTGTTTGAGATTTCATAACTTTGCAGCTTCCAAAGAGGTTCACTCTGCGGAAAGACAATGTTGGCTAGAATACAGGGAATGGCGGATGCAAGGTGATATTACCTGTATGAAGCTTCTTTTTGTATTACATTTTATGGTTTTAATGGTTTCCAGATATGTAAAAAATTGTTTCCAACAGTTCTTATTAAAACGTCCTGAGTTCAGTGCTTCAGTGAAGTGGGAAACCAGTTGAAAATAAAAAGGTGGCTCGGGAGAAATGTCCAGGTAAGACTTTTATATCATTGCTGCCTACAAGGATCAGCCAGAAATCATGGCATTATCAGCCAGCAATACACACAATTCCAACAAGAGAATGAGATTGTAATGAACAAAATGCAAGTTCCAAAGAGATAATATCACACAGTGAAGCTATCCCGAAGGAACCATCTTACCCACCAGGACATACAATAGATGAGACAGCAGGTTCAAGCCACCTCTACTTACTCCTCATTCATGATACAGGTATTAAAATAATATAGGAACAGAACCACACGTACCTTACCCCTAACTTCAAGAATAGTAAAAAAAAAAAAAAACTTCAAACCCATGGGGGTGAAGACTCTGAGCAACCTCAACCCAAGAAAATATTCTTACTGGGAGGAGATAGTGAGAAGAGACCACCTTGAGCTGCGCTGTAGAAGATGCCTTGTTTGTCAAGAAGTCTTATAAGATCTGGAATTATGTGAACTGCTGCACACATGGATTTACAGGAGAATAGGTGAACATATCAGGGACGTGAGGAATAAAACGGATAAAGCCATTGCCAGACATCAATACAGAACATGATGCCAATGTCTCAGGGTGAAGATTTGTTGGAATGGAGGTGGTGAGACCTCAAATTAGGGGAGGAGACTGGAACAAAATTACCCTGAGAAAAGAAATCGAAAGGATTTACAGAATGAGTACAGTTACACCATCAGGTCTCAATGAGCAGATGCTTTCCATCTGTTACTTCTGTCCCACTCCCCTATATATAGCCTCTCCCCCTCTATTATACAACACATAATATGTTAAACATTTCATACAGACAAGTCATCGCCCTAATACACATACGCATCCTTTTGTAGTTCCCACTCCAATTCTACAGAACTAAGGATCTAGTTATCGTTTTTAAGATACAACACAAGTTGTCCATTACATTTGCCACCCCAAACTCTAAGAGTATGGACGTATATAGGGTTAATTCTTAGACTCAGGTTAATACCTTCAGGCACCTTTATTCTTCATTCAGTCTTATTGTAGTTCTTGAAAACAATGCTTAAGTCTACCCTGTACACTAATCATTTAAATCAAACTAATCGTTTCCAGCTACCAGCACTTCCCGCAGACAAGCCCATGCCGGAGCCAGGGCCTGCCCGCTAGCCCGGACCAGAGCTAAGACTGTGGTCCCCTCGCCATAGAGGATGAAGGTGGAGGAACCAGCAACCGGTGAGAGCTTTTGATACCCGTGTATGCAAAAGTGGCTGGTGAGGTGCCTCAGGATTGCAAAGACTACCAACCAGGGCAAGGTACTGACCATTCTCTTTACCACTACCCTTACAACACAGTCGTCGGATAAGACCAGAAAAAGCATGTGAGGCCTCTACCGCCGTCACCCCATGAACCACCCAGTGCTGGTGGGCTTCACTGGATACATTCGGGGGACCCTGGGCTTCAAGCACTTCCGTCAAGAGGGGAGAAACACGTCCCGTTTTCTTTATAGACCTTGCCACCACCCCATCTACGCGGTGGGTGAGGGGCATTGAGAGAATCCACAGCTTTTAGTAGCCTGAGGGACGATGCTAAACAAGCCGACCATATGTAACTACCTAAAGAACATCCGGAGCATCCTTATGTAACATATGAGACCATGCAGAAAAGCTACATCAGCGAGGAGTGCCCCATTTACCCCAGTGATAGCCCAACAAACTCATCCAGGGATGAGGAACCATCAACAAGCGAGGGAGTGCATGACCTGAGGATGCAAAAGGTAAGAAGGTAATTAGGGGGGCTTATCTCATGGTAGCAGGACAACCACCGCTGGCCATGCACTGACCTTCTCTTTCCACCAATACAACGCCCTGACCGATGTTTTCCACCCATGCAGGGCCCTTGTTACATAGTTGAACACACAAAAGCGGTTGAACAGGAAGAGTGCAGGACTTTACTGGAGACACCCCAGCACCGACCCAGTACTGGCAGGCCTCACCAAGTACCTGCAGGGGACACTCAGTCAAACACTGAAAACAGGAAGCTGAAAACATTGGACGCTCTCTGTACTTCATGAATCCCACCACCACTGACATCAGGTGGGTCAGGGATATTTAGAGGAAACAGTTTCTTTAAAAGGCTACTGTATGTGACCAGAAATTGAGTGACCAGACCATCTCCAACTATGTGAAATGCGTAAGGAGGTTCCTTACCTACCAGATGCAAGCCACCAATCAACCCCTGGACTCTCCCAGACTATAAAGCTCTTGCCAGCACATCTTAACCCTGATGCAGGATATACACAAGAGGCTTGCAAAGCACATCCGCCATGAGGTTGTGCATAAAAAAGGTACCATGGATGTCCCAGTCACCACAATGGAGGAATGCTCTATGTTGCAAGGCCCAACTTTCTCAACAGCCTCCAATTCATTCACGATCAACTTTACCAGTCAGACTCGTTTAAGATCTTGTATTCCAGGCAGTAGTAATACTCGGACATCTCCAGAGAAAGGTGTTGTGAAGCCTATGAATCTGTGTGAGTGGCATAGTGGGTACTTAGACATGTACAAAAGGACAGGGTATGCTGCCATCGGGGTAGAAGAGCACAAGACTGCATCCAAGCAGGTGGCCACCTTTGCTCGCAACCCAAAAGGAGGAGAGATGGTTTGACAAGGTCAGGCCCATTCTTCTAAGACTGATGCTGAGAACTACTTCTTACCGAATACACCCCCTCTGAGGTGTACAATGACTCAAACGATTTGAGGAGATACCACCAAAACTACAAGCTGAAGAACATACTAAGCACATTGATCCATAGACTGTGCATCACCATTTGCTCCAGTTTGGAGGATATCTATCGCACACAAACATGACTGCAGAGATTGTATACAGAAAAAAGACTCTGGAGGACATCTACCATGGCCAGAAGCTTGTGACAACGCCCAGCACCCACCTCACCAAACCACCACCACACAACAGAAGGAGCACTCACAGCAGAGGGCACTTAGAAGCTCCCTTAGGTCTGCTAGCTCAGCGGGTGGTGTAAGGTAAGGTGGGGAGGGGGTGTCCCTCTGCAGCCACTTTGTGTACCATCCCAGGTCTGTCCTCTTTTCCTCCACCCCCTTACAGGATGCCCAGTAAGTCACAAGGCCTAGCATATTGTACCTTGGCTTGGAAGGCTCTGGTGTGGAGATATTGGCTTCAACCCATTAACATGCGCAGAGACACCAGTGGCCATATAGGTTGTCTCTATGATGAATAGCGTAGGTATCTTTATACCTTGCATCGTTGCCCTGTCAGACCCCAGAGATTTGGTTGCAGGCAGTAGCAATCTGTGGCCTACTGCCCCAACTGCATAGGTGCTGTCGACGGTAAGCATATACGTGTGTAGCAGCCGTGATGGTCAACATCGCAGTGCAAGTACTTCTCAGTGGTCCTCATTAGTGATTGTTGCCACATACAGGTATCTTGCCCACCCCGGCAGTGCACCTTTGGGATTATGAGTATTAAGTAGAGGGTTTTTACCACTTCCCTGCAGTTGACCTTGACATTAAAGCTGCTGGTGTTCTCCACAACTTTGTTTGGGACTATGAAACCCCAGATGTGTACATTGACACACTTGCAGCTGTTAGTGCCTGTGTCAACGGGGGCTCAACAGACCATCTAACTGAGGTAGTGGTGAGAAACACCACGCTATTTCATGACTTCTGAAGGTGCCGTTCCCAGGCCCCTTGGCAGCATCCGTTATGATCAGCTTCTCTATTTAACCCCCTACTATTAATGTGCACCAAGTAGTGACTGCTCATTTTTAAGCCAGAAAACTCCTCCTCTAATCTGTATGTCCCGGACCATCTTTTTTCTGTAACCGTTTTGGTGAGCAGCTGGCTCTTTTTTTTTTCATTTGCTCCGTTACCTTGCCCAGAGAAAGGGAAGGGATGGGCGACATAAGAAAATCCATCCTGGGACACGATGGGATGTGACAGCCATTGCAGAGGGAGGAAAGAGTTGCCATTCTGGTTCCTCTTTGGTGTGCGGCTGTGACCTCGGGCCTGAGCAGGAAAATTACAGCAAAAGCCTGATAGGCTTCCATTGCCAACACCTCGCAGTTATCCTGCTCCATTGTCACAACTACATACAGCAGCTTGCCATAAGCACAAAAGAAACTGTTTTCCCCACCATCCCAGAGTACGCATGGGAAAAGTATTTACTGCCCAGGAGTCAGGACACTGATGGAAATTAGAAAATATTAAAGATATTAATCAGCAAAGCATCATTTACACGGCTGGAGAGGGAAGTGTGTATGGAGCGTACAAAAGATGTACCGTACTAATGGCAGAGTACAGCAATAATGGCTCTTCAGGAGGCAGCAGAGGCCTTCCTTCCTTCCTTCCTTCCTTGTTCCCGTGAGGGATTGTATCTTTGCAGCCTCCATGCCAAGAGGATAACACTACAAAAAGACGACCTTATAATGGCCAAACATATTCGTGGATTTCCAGATGGACAGTGATATTACTTGTATGATGAAGTTTCTTTATGTATTGTGTTTTATCGTTATTTAATGGTTTCCTGATATGTGGAAATTGTTTGATAAAGTTCTTAAACATCCCGAGTTCTCTGCCTCCTCGAAAAAGGTGGAAAGAGTTTAAAGTAGTATAGAATTGAAATGCATAAATATGGATGAGGATTATGTTCTGTGGAAAGAAAAAACAAACAGCTAATCTGTCCAATGATATAGACCTTTGTCTACAACCGGTGGTTACTGATCTTCCGTCCTATCTAAAAGACTCAAGCACCTTAATTAAAGATATTCTACAGATATTTTCGAAGAACGATTTTATGTTTTTAACTCTTGATGTTACTGCACTTTATTCCAATATAGCACATGCAAGAGGGTTGGAAGCAATGAGATTTTCATTAGAAAAATGTGGGCTATATGAAACTCCACAAATTGAATTCTTAGTACATGGAATGGATTTCGTTTTAAACCACAACATTTTTACCTTTCAGGATAAATTTTATAGGCAGATAAGGGGCACTGCGATGGGGACTCGGGCCGCACCCAGTTATGCAAACCTTTTCATGGGGCGGTTCGAGTCCCTATTCATCGCAGACTCCCCCTGGGCCACAGAACATATAATTTTTTATAGAAGGTATATCGATGACCGGTTTTTAATATGGCGAGGGGACTCTGTTTCAATTAACAATTTTGTCTCATTTAAATTTTAACGAATGGGGGTTGAATTTTACACCCTGTTTTGATAGCAAAAATATTGTTTTCCTAGACTTAAGTATTAGCCATCTCGATAATAAAATTACCACTAAAACTAATTTTTAATCAGTAGACTCAAATAGTTTTTTAAATAAGAGTCGCCACCATAAAAAATGGATAAAAAACATTATCTACAGTCAATTCCATCGGATCCGGAAGAACTGTACCGCCGATAATGATTTTAAAACTCAAGGAAAAATTCTACAAAATACATTTCTCGAAAAGGGTTATCCCACACAATTAATCAGGAATGCCTTCCACAGAAATCTTGGAGTATCCCAGACAACACTCCTCGAGAAGAGAAGTAAAAGTGAGGTCATTGAAGGATAACATCCACTTAATATAGAGAGAATTTTAAAAAAACATCTTTTTGGCATCTTTTAACTTCTGATACATACCTTCGAGATATTCTGCCCAAGAAACCAGGGCTGACATTTCGCAGAGGGATGATAGTCCGCAATACAATTGCCCCCAGTAGGATGCGCCCCATAACTCCTGCAGAAAATAAAGCAAAAAGAAATAATCACAAAACAAGAAAGGGCATTTACAAATGCGGAAAACCTCTTTGTCTGTTGTCATAATATAGCCCATGGGGCAATAACCTTTAGTTCAAATGTTACCGGCACCTCATACTGCATTAGACAGAGGTTAGATTGTTCCAGTACATTTGTCATCTACTTACTTAGCTGTGATTGTGGCCTTCCATACATTGGGCGCACCAAGCAACCTCTGCACCAAAGAATTAATGGCCACCGCCATAATACTAACAAGGGTTTCATGAAACAAAGTACGACACTTAACTGAAACCCATAACAGCTGCTTTTCACATGTTAAAATATTCCCTATAGAACAAATCTCAGAGAATAGCGTAGATCGTTGGTCATTACTGTGCAAGAGGGAGTCTTTTTGGATCTACCAGATCCAAACCTTAACACCGGATGGCCTCAATGAATGTATAGAACTGATCGATTAATTCTATCATCAAGTTCTATATAGATTTTTATATACTGTTCTATTATCTGCATTCTCTATTCTTCGTTCTCTGCTACGTAGTTGACGTAGGCAGCACTGCTGATATCACGTGATGCCACTACTTTCCAGCGTGATGACGCGTGAACGTACTGAACGTGCGACTGTTCACATGACTTGACGTAGGACGGCCGCTCACGTGACCATATACCGGCATTGAGCGCCGATCCTCTGAACTGTAAGTAATACATAAGACACCTTATCTCACTATTTATTGTGCACAAATATATTCAGGCCAGCCAATACGGAGTATACATATGTAACATGACCCGGAAGTCATTTTCCGATGTAATGGGATGTGCTGTTAAATTGCTTACTGATGCCATTACTGTTCACTTGAGAAAGGCCCCCCCCCCCCCCGGAATAGGAGGCCTATGTACTTTTAAATAAACCCCTCGTATGCAATAAACCACGGCATTGTGTGGTTTTAAATGAGCATCCGCACCCAGATCAAGCCAGGATTCTATGGTCCAGGTGCCTGCTGTGGCTTATCTTAACAGAAACGGGAGACAAGCATCCATACACCATGTCTCCTAATCCTAATGTTCTGTGCAGAAGTACAAACACCACAAGAGACAGACTGGACTAATGACCTGTCGGAAGAAACTCAAATGACTCCAAAACCTCTGCAAGATGGAGCAAGATGTGTAAAAGTACACTCTGCACATGATACTGCTATTGGGATAAATACTAAAGACAGGTCTACATCTACACAATTATCTGCCTCAAACAGGTACTGCACCTCCTAATGGTGCAGTATTCTGGTATATAAAAACCCCGGCATGGGAGGCCGACTAAGGGACAGGTGATGGGACTAATACGTTGTCATTAGAAAGAGTAGGAAAATCCAGAGACGAGATCTTATACAAAAAGTTTATATCCTTTATTGCTACCGGTAAGTGAGGGAGAGGAAGATTAAGAAAATTGGAATTCTCACTTGGCTCGGGGAAATGTCCAGGTTAGACTTTTAGATACCATTAATCCCTGTAGGGACCAGTCAGAAATTACACTCAGAATCCAAAACGAGAGAGAATGAGATTGTAATTAAAAAACGTAACAAGTTCCACAGAGTTATCTGCAGAAGCCTGGTAGGTTTTTATTGCCAACACTTGGCAGGTATGTCGCTCTTTTGTCACAACTACATGCAGTAGCTTGTCATGAAGCAAAAATGAAGGACTGCATCTCCCCCACCATCCCGGAGTATGTGTCAAAAGAGGATTTACCGCCCGGAAGCCAGTACAATGATGGAGATTTGAAAATATCTAAATTCAACTAAGTTACTAACCAGCAAAGCAGCATTTGCACAGCTGGTGAGGGAGCGTACAGTTAGTATGTAGTATACAAAAGATGTGCTGTACGGCAAGGTGCTGCCATAATGGTTCTATAGGAGGCAGCAGAGGCCTTCTACCTTTCATTCTTTCTTGTTCACCTGTGAGATTCCATAACTTTGCAGCCGCCATGCAGAGGTTCACTCTGCGGAAAGACAATGTTGGCTAGAAGAATACAGGGAATGGCGGATGCAAGGTGTATGAAGAAGCTTCTTTTTGTATTAAGTTTAATGGTTTTAATGGTTTCCTGATGTGGAAAAATTGTTTTCAACAGTTCTTAATAAAACATCCGAGTTGAGTGCCTAAAGGTGGCTTGGGAGAAATGTCCAGGTAAGACTTTTATATCATTGATCCCTACAAATGATGGCATTATTAGCCAGCAAAACATACACAATTCCAACAAGAGAATGAGATTGGAATTAAAAAAAGGTCAAGTTCCAAATAGATATCACAGTGACGCTATCCCGAAGGAACCATCTTACTCGCCAGGACATACAAGCCACCTCTCCTTACTCTCCAATCATGATGCAAATAAACCAACAGCCTCCAACTTTACCAGTCAGACTCGTTGAGATTTTGTATTCCAGGCAGTGGTAATAATCGACACCTCCAGCGAAAGGTGTCATGAAGCCTATGAATCTGTGCGAGTGGCATAGTGGGTACTTAGACGTGTACAAAAGGACACGGTATGCTGCCATCGGGGTAGAAAAGCTGCATCCAAGCAGGTGGCCACCTTTGCTCTCAACCCAAAAGGAGGAGAGATGGTTTAAGGTTTGACAAGGTAAGGCCCATTGTTTTAAGAGACTCTGATGATGAGAACTACTTCTTACCGAACACCACCTCTGAGGTGTACAATGACTCAAACGATTTGCGGAGATACCACCAAAACTACAAGCTGAAGAGCATACTAAGCACATTGATCCATAGACTGTGCATCACCATTTGCTCCAATTCGGAGAAAAGCCTGTTTGTACGATATCTATTGCACACAAACATGACTGCAGAGATTGTATACAGAGAAAAGACTCTGTAGGACATCTACCATGGCCAGAAGCTTGTGACAACGCCCAGCACCCACCTCACCAAACCACCACCACACAACAACAGAAGGAGTACTCACAGCAGAGGGCACTTAAAAGCTCCCTTAGGTCTGCTAGCTCAGCGGGTGGTGGAAGGTAAGGTGGGGAGGGGGTGTCCCTCTGCAGCCACTTTGTGTACCATCCCAGGTCTGTCCTTTACTCCACCCTCTGACAGGATGCCTAGTGGGTCACAAACCCTGGCATAGTGAGCCCTGACTCAGTAGGCTCTGGTATGGTGGGCCCTGGTTCGGCAGGCTTTGTTGTCACATGCCCTGGCGTCCCATTTCGACAGAGATATTGGGTTTACCCTATCAGTTATGTAGTTATGGAGTTATGTATCGTTGCATCTCCAATTCTGGGTTGGTCAGTCTACCATATCTGGAATCTGGGAGCATTTTCAGCCTGTAGTAATGCCTAATCCGACCAAGGAGATTTGGTAGCAGGCAGTAGCAGTCTGTGGTCAACTGCATGGGTGCCATTAACGGTAAGCATATACGTGTGAAGCAGTCACCCCTGAGATTATGAGAAGTAGAGTGTGCCCAGGCCCCTTGGCAGCCTCCGTTACCATCAGCGGCCACAGGAGTGATGGCTTTCAGCCCTCTACATTAAAACCTCCACTATTAATGTACACCAAGAGGTGTCATTTTTAAGTCAGAGAATTGCTCCTCTAATAAATGGTATGTGGCGGCCCATTTTTTTTTTTAACAGTTTTGATGAGCAGCTGGCCTCAGGCCTTAACATGAAAATAACA
Source organism: Dendropsophus ebraccatus (assembly GCF_027789765.1). Taxonomy (NCBI): domain Eukaryota; kingdom Metazoa; phylum Chordata; class Amphibia; order Anura; family Hylidae; genus Dendropsophus; species Dendropsophus ebraccatus. Next base: position 13,254,904 of record NC_091460.1, read on the forward strand.
GCCGTAGTCTGGTTTCCATTTCCAACACCACGCAGGTATGCCGCTCTATTACCACAACTACATACAGCAGCGTGTCATGAAGCAAGACATGCAGTGTCTCCCCCATCATCCAAGAGTATGCATAGAAAAAGGATTTACCGCCCAGGTGCCAGGACAGTAATGGAAATAAGAAAATATCAACTATCAACTAAGCTACTAATCAGCAAAGTATCATTTACACGGCTGGTGCGAGAAGCGTGTATGAAGTATACAAAAGATGCCGCACCAAAGGCAAAGTACAGCAATGATGGCGTTACAGGAGGCAGCAGAGGACTTCCTTCCTTGTTCACCTGTTTGAGGATTTTAACCTTTGTAGCCTCCATGCCAAGAGGATAACGCTACAAAAAGACCTCCATTGGCTAGACGAACAGAGCATGGTGGACGCACAGTGATATTCCCTGTATGAAGGAGTTTACGTAATAGAAAAAGTTTCCTAACAGAAATGGAAGACAAGCATCCATACACCATGTCTCCTAATCCTAATGTTCTGTGCAGAAGTACAAACACCACAAGAAACAAACTGGACTAATGAAGAAGAATCTACGGCCCAGGAGCCAGGACACTAATGGAGATTTGAAAATATCTAAAAATCAACTAAATTACTAATTGGCAAAGCAGCATTTGCACAGTTGGTAAGGGAAGTTAGTATGGAGCGTAGAGATGTGCCGTACGGCAAGGTGCTGCCATTATGGTTCTATAGGAGGCAGCAGAGGCCTTCCTACCTTTCTTTCTTTCTTGTTCACCTGTTTGAGATTTCATAACTTTGCAGCTTCCATGCTAAGAGGTTCACTCTGCGGAAAGACAATGTTGGCTAGAAGAATACAAGGAATGGCGGATGCAAGGTGATATTACCTGTATGAAGAAGCTTCTTTTTGTATTAAATTTTATGGTTTTAATTGTTTCCTGATAAGTAAAAAATTGTTTCCAACAGTTCTTAATAAAACGTCCTGAGTTCAGTGCCTCAGTGAAGTGGGAAACCAGTTGAAAATAAAGGTGGCTCGGGAGAAATGTCCAGGTAAGACTTTTATATCATTGATGCCTACAAGGATCAGCCAGAAATCATGGCATTATCAGCCAGCAATACACACACAATTCCAACAAGAGAATGAGATTGTAATGAACAAAATGCAAGTTCCAAAGAGATAATATCACAGTGAAGCTATCCCGAAGGAACCATCTTACCCACCAGGACATACAATAGATGAGACAGCAGGCTCCACCCACCTCTACTTACTCTTCATTCATGATACAGGTATTAAAAAAAATATAGGAACAGAACCACACGTACCTTACCCCTAAATTCAAAAAAAAAAAAACTTCAAACCCATGGGGGTGATGTCTCTGAACAACCTCAACCCAAGAAAATATTCTTACTGGGAGGAGATAGTGAAGAGACCACCTTGAGCTGCGCTGTAGAAGATGCCTTGTTTGTCAAGGAGTCTTATAAGATCTGGGATTATGTGAACTGCTGCACACATGGATTTATAGGAGAATAGGTGAACATATCAGGGACGTGAGGAATAAAACAGATAAAGCCATTGCCAGACATCAATACAGAACATGATGCCAATGTCTCAGGGTGAAGATTTGTTGGAATGGAGGTGGTGCGACCTCGAATTATGGGAGGAGACTGGGACAAAATTACCCTGAGAAAAGAAATCGAAAGGATTTACAGAATGAGTACAGTTACACCATCAGGTCTCAATGAGCAGATGCTTTCCATCTGTTACTTCTGTCCCACTCCCCTATATATAGCCTCTCCCCCTCTATTATACAACACATAATATGTTAAACATTTCATACAGACAAGTCATCGCCCTAATACACATACGCATCCTTTTGTAGTTCCCACTCCAATTCTACAGAACTAAGGATCTAGTTATCCTTTTCAAGATACAACACAAGTTGTCCATTACATTTGCCACCCCCAACTCTAAGAGTATGGATGTATATAGGGTTAATTCTTCCTCAGTTTAATACCTTCAGGCACCTTTATTCTTCATTCAGTCTTATTGTAGTTCTCGAAAACAATGCTTACGTCTACCCTGTACACTAATCATTTAATCAAACTAATAGTTTCCAGCTCCCAGCAGACAAGCCCATGCCGGAGCCAGGGCCTGCCCGCTAGCCCGGATCAGAGCGAAGACTGTGGTCCCCTCACTATAGAGGATGAAGGTGGAGGAACCAGCCACCGGTGAGAGCTTTTGATACCAGTGTATGCAAAAGTGGCTGGTGAGGTGCCTCAGGAGGGCAAAGACTACCAACCAGGGCAAGGTACTGACCATTCTCTTTCTTTCCCACTACCCTTACAACACAGTCGTCTGATAAGACCAGAAAAAGCATACGAGGCCTCTACCGCTGTCACCCCATGAACCACCCAGTGCTGGTGGGCTTCACTGGATACATTTGGGGGACCCTGGGCTTCAACCACTGCCATCAAGAGGGGAGAAACATGTCCCGTTTTCTTTATAGACCTCGCCACCACCCCATCTATGCGGTGGGTGAGGGGCTTTGAGAGAATCCACAGCTTTTAGTAGCCTGAGGGACGATGCTAAACAAGCCGACCATATGTAACTACCTAAAGAACATCCGGAGCATCCTTATGTAACATATGAGACCATGCAGAAAAGCTACATCAGCGAGGAGTGCCCCATTTACCCCAGTGATAGCCCAACAAACTCATCCAGGGATGAGGAACCGTCAACAAGCGAGGGAGTGCATGACCTGAGGATGCAAAGGTTAGAAGGTAATTAGGGGGGTTTATCTCATGGTAGCAGGACAAACACCGCTGGCCAGGCCAGGCACTGACCTCTTTCCACCGATACAACACACTGACCTCTGTCCTTTTCCACCCATGCGGGGCCCTTGCTACATGGGGGACCACACAAAAGCGGTTGAACAGGAAAAGTGCAGGACTTTACTTGAGACACCCCAGCACCGACCCAGTACTGGCAGGCCTCACCAAGTACCTGCAGGGGACACTCAGTCAAACACTGCCAACAGGAAGCTGAAAACATTGGACGCTTTTTGTACTTCATAAATCCCACCACCACTGACATCAGGTGGGTCAGGGATATTTAGAGGAAGCAGTTTCTTTAACAGGCTACTGTATGTGACCAGAAATTGAGTGACCAGACCATCTCCAACTATGTGAAGTGTGTAAGGAGGTTCCTTACATACCAGATACAAGCCACCAATCAACCCCTGGACTCTCCCAGACTATAAAACTCTTGCCAGCACATCTTAACCCTGATGCAGGATATACACGAGAGGCTAAAAGCACATCCGCCGTGAGGTTGTGCATAAAAAAAGTTACCATGGATGTCCCAGTCACCGCAGTGGAGGAATGCTTTATGTTGCCAAGCCCAACTTTCTCAACAGCCTCCAATTCGTCCAAGGTCAACTTTACCAGTCAGACTCGCTTGAGATCTTGTATTTCAGGCAGTGCCAATACTCAGACACCTCCAACTAAAGGTGTTGTGAAGGCTATGAATCTGTAAGTGACATGGTAGGTATTTGGACGTGTACAAGAGGACACGGTATGCTGTCATCATGGTAGAAGAGCACAAGACTGCATCCAAGCAAATAGCCACCTTTGCTCTCAACCCAAAAGGAGGAGAGATGGTTTGAAGTCTACTTTTACAAGGTCAGGCCCATTCTTCTAGGAGACTGATGCTTAGAACTACTTTTTATCGAAACACCTCCCCCGAGGTGTACAATGACAAACGATTTGCGGAGACACCACCAAAACTACAAGCTGAAGAGCATACTAAGCACATTGATCCATAGACTGTGCATCACCATCTGCTCCAATTGGGAGAAAAGCCTGTTTGTATGATATCTATCGCACACAAACATGACTGCAGATATGGTATACAGAAAAAAGACTCTGGAGGACATCTACCATGGCCAGAAGCTTGTAACAACGGCCAGCACCCACCTCACCAAACCACCACCACACAACAGAAGGAGTACTCACAGCAGAGGGCACTTAGAAGCTCCCTTAGGTCTTCTAGCTCAGCGAGTGGTGGAAGGTAAGGTGGGGAGGGGGTGTCCTTCTGCAGCCACTTTGTGTACCATCCCAGGTCTGTCCTCTTTTCCTCCACCCCCTTACAGGATGCCCAGTAAGTCACAAGACCTAGCATAGTGTGCCTTTGCTTGGAAGGCTCTGGTGTGGAGATATTGGCTTCAACCCATCAACATGCGCAGAGACACCAGTGGCCATATAGGTTGTCTCTATGATGAATAGTGTAGGTCTCTTTATACCTTGCATCGTTGCCCTGTCAGACCCCAGAGATTTGCAGGCAGTAGCAATCTGTGGCCTATTGCCCCAACTGCATAGGTGCTGTCGACGGTAAGCATACAGTATGTGTGTAGCAGCCACCATGGTCAACATGACAGTGCAAGTACTTCTCAGTGGTCCTCATTAGTGATTGTTGCCACATACAGGTATCTTGCCCACTCCGGCAGTGCACCTTTGGGATTATGAGTAGTAAGTAGAGGGTTTTTACCACTTCCCTGCAGTTGACCTTGACATTAAAGCTGCTGGTGTTCTCCACAACTTTGTTTGGGACTATGAAACCCCAGATGTGTACATTGACACACTTGCAGCTGTTAGTGCCTGTGTCAACGGGGGCTCAGCAGACCATCTAACTGAGGTAGTGGTGAGAACCACCACGCTATTTCATGACTTCTGAAGGTGCCGTTCCCAGGCCCCTTGGCAGCATCAGTTATGATCAGCTTCTCTAACCCCCTACTATTAATGTGCACCAAGTAGTGACTGCTCATTTTTAAGCCAGAAAACTCCTCTAATCTGTAGGTCTCAGCCCATCTTTTTTCTGTAACCGTTTTGGTGAGCAGCTGGCTTGTTTTTTTTTCATTTGGTCAGTTACCTTGCACAGAGAAAGGGAAGGGATGGTCGACATAAGAAAATCCATCCTGGGACACGATGGGATGTGACAGCCTATTGCAGAGGGAGGAAAGAGTTGCCATTCTGGTTCCTCTTTGGTGTGCGGCTGTGACCACAGGCCTGAGCAGGAAAATTACAGCAAAAGCCTGATAGGTTTCCATTGCCAACACCTCGCAGTTATCATGCTCCATTGTCACAACTACATACAGCAGCTTGTCATAAGCACAAAAGAAACTGTTTTCCCCACCATCCCAGAGTACGCATGGGAAAAGTATTTACTGCCCAGGAGTCAGGACACTGATGGAAATTAGAAAATATCAAAGTTATTAATCAGCAAAGCATCATTTACACGGCTGGAGAGGGAAGTGTGTATAGAGCGTACAAAAGATGTACCGTACTAATGGCAGAGTACAGCAATAATGGCTCTTCAGGAGGCAGCAGAGGCCTTCCTTCCTTCCTTCCTTCCTTGTTCCCGTGAGGGATTGTATCTTTGCAGCCTCCATGCCAAGAGGATAACACTACAAAAAGACGACCTTATAATGGCCAAACATATTCGCAGATTTCCAGAAGGACAGTGATATTACCTGTATGATGAAGTTTCTTTATGTATTGAGTCTTATTGTGATTTAATGGTTTCCTGATATGTGGAAATTGTTTGATAAAGTTCTTAAACATCCCGAGTTCTCTGCCTCCTCGAAAAAGGTGGAAAGAGTTTAAAGTAGTATAGAACTGAAATGCATAAATATGGATGAGGATTATGTTCTGTGGAAAGAAAAAACAGAAACAGCTAATCTGTACAATTATATAGACCTTTGTCTACAACCGGTGGTTACTAATCTTCCGTCCTATCTAAAAGACTCAAGCACCTTAAAAGATATTCTACAGATATCTTGGGAGAACGATTTTATGTTTTTAACTCTTGATGTTACTGCACTTTATTCCAATATAGCACATGCAAGAGGGTTGGAAGCAATGAGATTTTCATTAGAAAAATGTGGGCTATATGAAACTCCACAAATTGAATTCTTAGTACATGGAATGGATTTCGTTTTAAACCACAACGTTTTTACCTTTCAGGATAAATGTTATAGGCAGATAAGGGGGACTGCGATGGGGACTCGGGCCGCACCCAGTTATGCAAACCTTTTTATGGGGCGGTTAGAGTCCCTATTCATCGCAGACTCCCCCTGGGCCACAGAACATATAATTTTTTATAAAAGGTATATCGATGACCGGTTTTTAATATGGCGAGGGGACTCTGTTTCAATTAACAATTTTGTCTCATTTAAATTTTAACGAATGGGGGTTGAATTTTACACCCTGTTTTGATAACAATATTGTTTTCCTAGACTTAAGTATTAGCCATCTCGATAATAAAATTACCACTAAAACTAATTTTAAATCAGTAGACTCAAATAGTTTTTTAAATTATAAAACTCACCACCATAAAAAATGGATAAAAAACATTACCTACAGTCAATTCCATCAGATCCGGAAGAACTGTACCGCCGATAATGATTTTAAAACTCAAGGAAAAATTCTACAAAATAGATTTCTCGAAAAGGGCTATCCCACACAATCAGGAATGCCTTCCACAGAAATCTTGGAGTATCCCAGACAACACTCAGAAGAGAAGTAAAAGTGAGGTCATTGAAGGAAAACGTCCACCTAATTTTATTACCACTTTTAATGATGATTATCTTAATATAGAGAGAATTTTAAAAAAACATTGGCATCTTTTACCTTCTGATACATACCTTCGAGATATTCTGCCCAAGAAACCAGGGCTGACATTTCGCAGAGGGATGACAGTCCGCAATATAATTGCCCCCAGTAGGATGCGCCCCATAACTCCTGCAGAAAATAAAGCAAAAAGAAATAAATCACAATACAAGAAAGGGCATTTACAAATGCGGAAAAACCCCTTTGTCTGTTATCATAATATAGCCCATGGGGCAATAACCTTTAGTTCAAATGTTACCGGCACCTCATACTGCATTAGACAGAGGTTGGATTGTTCCAGTACATTTGTCATCTACTTACTTAGCTGTGATTGTGGCCTTCAATACATTGGGCGCACCAAACAACCTCTACACCAAAGAGTTAATGGCCACCGCCATAATACTAACAAGGGTTTCATGAAACAAAGTGTATACTGAAACACATAACAGCTGCTTTTCACATATTAAAATATTCCCTATAGAACAAATCTCAGAGATTTGGTCATTACTGTGCAAGAGGGAGTCTTTTTGGATCTACCAGATCCAAACCTTAACACCGGATGGCCTTAATGAATGTATAGAACTGAATAGAACTGATCGATTAATTCTATTATCAAGTTCTATATAGATTTTTATATACTGTTCTATTGTTATCTGCATGTAATTTTATGCTTATTCCTACTTGTATTTATGTTTATAACTTATATTTCTATATAGACTTACATAAATATTTCATTTTTATACTTCTATATAATTATTATATTTATGATTATTTATTATTATAATTTATAATGTATTCACTTTATTACTCACCTAAACTCCATATATCTCTTACTCTCAATTCCCAGACCTGTTCTGCACATTTCACTTTCACCACTAGATGGTGCTAGCATACCTATTTTATGTTCTACATTGGAGATATTTATTATATTTATTAACTTTCTGCCATTTTAGTATAACAGGCCTGTTTATAAATCATGTCTCTAACCCTCTTCTCTACACTCTTCTCCAGTTTTGCATGCTTTAATCTACTTCTTGAATCTTACAAACTTTATTCTTCGTTCTCTGCTACGCAGACGACGTAGGCAGCACTACCGATATCACGTGATGCCACTGCGCTCCAGCGTGATGACGTGTTAACGTACTGAATGTGCGACTGGTCACATGACTGACGTAGGACGGCCGCTCACGTGACCATACCTGCATTGAGCGCCGATCCTCCGAACTGTGAGTAACACATAAGACACCTTATCTCACTATTTATTGTGCACAAATATATTCAGGCCAGCCAATATGGAGTGTACATATGTAACATGACCCGGTCAACTCCACTCTGACCCAGAAGTCATTTTCCGATGGATTGAGATGTGCTGTTTAAATTGCTTACTGATGCCATTGCTGTTCACTTGAGAAAGGCCCCCCCCCCCTGGAATAGGAGGCCGAAACGTGTTGTACTTTTAAATAAACCCCTCGTATGCAATAAACCACGGCATTGTGTGGTTTTAAATGAGCATCCGCGCCCAGATCAAGCCAGGATTCTATGGTCCAGGTGCCTGCTGTGGCCCATCTTAACAGAAACGGGAGACAAGCATCCATACACCATGTCTCCTAATCCTAATGTTCTGTGCAGAAGTACAAACACCACAAGAAACAGACTGGACTAATAACCTGTCGGAAGAAACTCTTAAAAATAAATGACTCTACAGATATAAGAAACCTCTGCGAGATGGAGCAAGATGTGTAAAAGTACACTCTGCACATGATACTGCTATTGGGATAAATACTAAAGACAGGTCTACATCTACACAATTATCTGCCTCAAAACCAGGTACTGCACCTCCTAATGGTGCAGTATTCTGGTATATAAAAACCACGGCATGGGAGGCCGACTAACGGACAGGTGATGGGACTAATACGTTCTCATTAGAAAGAGTAGGAAAATCCAGAGACGAGATCTTGTACAAAAAGTTTAGATTCTTTATTGCTACCGGTAAGTGAGGGAGAGGAAGATTGGAATTTTCACTTGGCTCGGGGAAATGTCCAGGTTAGACTTTCTGGTATCATTAATCCCTGTACGGACCAGTCAGACATCATTATTATCAGCCAGCATTACACTCAGAATCCAAAAATGAGAGAGAATGAGATTGTAATTAAAAAGTAACAAGTTCAACAGAGATATCTGCAGAAGCCTGGAAGGTTTCCATTGCCAACACTTCGCAGGTATGTCGCTCTTTTGTCACAACTACATGCAGTAGCTTGTCATGAAGCACTGTATCTCCCCCACCATCCCGGAGTACGTGTCGAAGAATAATCTACCGCCCAGGAGCCGGGACACTGATGGAGATTTAAAAATATATAAAAATCAACTAAATTACTAATTGGCAAAGCAGCATTTGCACAGTTGGTGAGGGAAGTTAGTATGGAGCGTAGAGATGATGTGCCGTACGGCAAGGTGCTGCCATTATGGTTCTATAGGAGGCAGCAAAGGCCTTCCTACCTTTCTTGTACAAGTTCATCTCTCGAAACTAAAGTGCTAAAACCACTGGAGAAATCCCAAAGAGACAGAAGAAAATCCATTCCTGGGACACGGTGGGATGTGACAGCCATTGCAGGAGGAGGAAAGAGCTGCCTTTCTGGTTCCTCTTTGGCGTGTGATCTCCTGCCCATTCTGGTTCCTCTTTGGTGTGCGGCTGTGACATCGGGCCTTAACATGAAAATTACAGCAGAAGTCTGACAGGTTTCCATTTCCAACACCACGCAGGTATGCCGCTCTATTGCCACAACTACATAAAGCAGCTTGTCATGAAGCAAGACTTGCAGTGTCTCCCCCACCATCCCAGAGTACGCATAGAAAAAAGGATTTACCGCCCAGGAGCCAGGACACTGAAAGAGATCAAAAAATTTCAGCTATCAACTAAGCTACTAATCAGCAAAGTATCATTTACACGGCTGGTGAGGGAAGTGTGTATGAAGTGTACAAAAGATGCTGCACCAATGGCAAAGTACAGCAATAATGGCTCTTCAGGAGGCAGCAGAGGCCTTCCTTCCTTCCTTCCTTGTTCACCTGTTTGTAGTCTCCATGCCAAGAGGATAATGCTACAAAAAGACCTTCATTGGCTAGACAAATACAGAGCATGGTGGACGCACAGTGATATTCCCTGTATGAAGGAGTTTATGTAAAAGAAAAAGTTTCCTAACAGAAATGAAAGACAAGCATCCATACACCATGTCTCCTAATCCTAATGTTCTGTGCAGAAGTACAAACACCACAAGACACAAACTGGACTAATAAAGAATCTGCGGCCCAGGAGCCGATACACTAATGGAGATTTGAAAGTATCTAAAAATCAGCTAAAATTACAAATTGGCAAAGCAGCATTTGCACAGTAGAGCGTAGAGAAGATGTGCCGTACGGCAAGGTGCTGCCATTATGGTTCTATAGGAGGCAGCAGAGGCCTTCCTACCTTTCTTTCTTTCTTGTTCACCTGTTTGAGATTTCATAACTTTGCAGCTTCCATGCAAAGAGGTTCACTCTGCGGAAAGACAATGTTGGCTAAAAGAATACAAGGAATGGCGGATGCAAGGTGATATTACCTGTATGAAGAAGCTTCTTTTTGTATTACATTTTATGGTTTTAATGGTTTCCTGATGTGGAAAAAATTGTTTCCAACAGTTCTTAATAAAACGTCCTGAGTTCAGTGGCTCAGTGAAGTGGGAAACCAGTTGAAAATAAAGGTGGCTCGGGAGAAATGTCCAGGTAAGAATTTTATATCATTGCTGCCTACAAGGATCAGCCAGAAATCATGGCATTATCAGCCAGCAATACACACAATTCCAACAAGAGAATGAGATTGTAATGAACAAAATGCAAGTTCCAAAGAGATAATATCACAGTGAAGCTATCCCGAAGGAACCATCTTACCCACCAGGACATACAATAGATGAGACAGAAGGCTCCACCCACCTCTACTTACTCTTCATTCATGATACAGGTATTAAAAAAAATATAGGAACAGAACCACACGTACCTTAACCCCTAACTTCATGAATAGTAAAAAAAAAAATAATAATAATAATACTTCAAACCCATGGGGGTGAAGTCTCTGAACAACCTCAACCCAAGAAAATATTCTTACTGGGAGAAGATAGTGAAGAGACCACCTTGAGCTGCGCTGTAGAAGATGCCTTGTTTGTCAAGAAGTCTTATAAGATCTGGAATTATGTGAACTGCTGCACACATGGATTTACAGGAGAATAGCGGAACATATCAGGGACGTAAGGAATAAAATGGATAAGGCCATTGCCAGTCATCAATACAGAACATGATGCCAATGTCTCAGGGTGAAGATTTGTTGGAATGGAGGTGGTGCGACCTCGAATTATGGGAGGAGACTGGGACAAAAATTACCCTGAGAAGATTTACAGAATAAGTACAGTTACACCATCAGGTCTCAATGAGCAGATGCTTTCCATCTGTTACTTCTGTCCCACTCCCCTATATATAGCCTCTCCCCCTTTATTATACAACACATAATGTTAAACATTTCATACAGACAAGTCATCGCCCTAATACACATACGCATCCCTTTGTAGTTCCCACTCCAATTCTACAGAACTAAGGATCTAGTTATCCTTTTTAAGATACAACACAAGTTGTCCATTACATTTGCCACCCCCCACTCTAAGAGTATGGATGTATATAGGGTTAATTCTTACTCACGTTAATAATACCTTCAGGCACCTTTATTCTTCATTCAGTCTTATTGTAGTTCTAGAAAACAATGCTTAAGTCTACCCTGTACACTAATCATTTAATTAAACTAATCGTTTCCAGCTCCCAGCACTTCCCGCAGACAAGCCCATACCGGAGCCAGGGCCTGCCCGCTAGCCCAGACCAGAGCGAAGACTGTGGTCCCCTCGCCATAGAGGATGAAGGTGGAGGAACCAGCCACCGGTGAGAGCTTTTGATACCCGAGTACGCAAAAGTGGGTGGTGAGGTGCCTCAGGATTGCAAAGACTACCAACCAGGGCAAGGTACTGACTATCCTTTCAACACAGTGGTCGGATAAAACTAGAAAGCCTCTACTGCCGTCACCCCATGAACCACCCAGGGCTGGTGGGCTTCACTGGATACATTAGGGGGACCCTGGACGTCAAGCACTACCGTCAAGAGGGGAAAAACATGTCCGTTTTTTTTATAGACCTAGCCACCACCACATCTATGCGATGGGTAAGGGGCTTTGAGAGAATCCACAGCTTTTACCAGCCTGAGGGATCAGATGCTAACCGAGCCGACCATATGTAACTACCTAAGGAACATCCAGAGGATCCTTGTGTAACATATGAGACCATGCAGAAAAGATACATAAGCGAGGAGTGCCCCATTTACCCCAGTGATAGCCCAACAAACTCATCCAGGGATGAGGAACAGTCAACAAGCGAGGGAGTGCATGACCTGAGGATGCAAAGGTAAGAAGGTAATTAGGGGGGTTTATCTCATGGTAGCAGGACAACCACCGCTGGCCAGGCCAGGCACTGACCTCTTTCCACCGATACAACACATTGACCTCTGTCCTTTTCCACCCATGCAGGGCCCTTGCTACATGGGGGACCACACAAAAGCGGTTGAACAGGAAAAGTGCAGGACTCACCAAGTACCTGCAGGGGACACTCAGTCAAACACTGCCAACAGGAAGCTGAAAACATTGGACGCTTTTTGTACTTCATGAATCCCACCACCACTGACATCAGGTGGGTCAGGGATATTTAGAGGAAGCAGTTTCTTTAACAGGCTATGTGACCAGAAGTTGAGTGACCAGACCATCTCCTACTATGTGAAGTGTGTAAGGAGGTTCCTTACATACCAGATACAAGCCACCAATCAACCCCTGGACTCTCCCAGACTATAAAGCTCTTGCCAGCACATCTTAACCCTGATGCACGATATACACGAGAGGCTAAAAGCACATCCGCCGTGAGGTTGTGCATAAAAAAAGTTACCATGGATGTCCCAGTCACCGCAGTGGAGGAATGCTTTATGTTGCCAAGCCCAACTTTCTCAACAGCCTCCAATTCGTCCAAGGTCAACTTTACCAGTCAGACTCGCTTGAGATCTTGTATTTCAGGCAGTGCCAATACTCAGACACCTCCAACTAAAGGTATTGTGAAGGCTATGAATCTGTAAGTGACATGGTAGGTATTTGGACGTGTACAAGAGGACACGGTATGCTGTCATCATGGTAGAAGAGCACAAGACTGCATCCAAGCAAATAGTCACCTTTGCTCTCAACCCAAAAGGAGGAGAGATGGTTTCAGGTCTACTTTGACAAGGTAAGGCCCATTCTTCTAGGAGACTGAAGCTGAGAACTACTTCTTTCCGAACACCTCCTCTGAGGTGTACAATGACAAACGATTTGTGGAGATACAACCAAAACTACAAGCTGAAGAGCATACTAAGCACATTGATTCATAGAGTGTGCGAGTCATGGACCATCCCCATCTGCTCCAATTCGGAAAAAAGCCTGTTTGTACAATATCTATTGCACACAAACATGACTGCAGAGATGGTATACAGAGAAGAGACCCTGGAGGACATCTACCATGGCTAGGAGATTGTGACAACGGCCGGCACCCACTCACACCAGGAGTACTCACAGCAGAGGGCACTTAAAAGCTCCCTTAGGTCTGCTAGCTCAGCGGGTGGTGGAAGGTAAGGTGGGGAGGGGGTGTCCCTCTGCATCTACTTTGTGTACCATCCCAGGTCTGTCCTCCTTTCCTCCACCCTCTTACAGGATGCCCAGTAAGTCACAAGGCCTGGCATAGTGTGCCTTGGCTTGGAAGGCTCTGGTGTGGACACAACATGCGCAGAGACACCAGTGGCCATATAGGTTGTCTCTATAATGAATAGCATAGGTATCTTTATACCTTGTATTCTTGCCCTGTCAGACCCCAGAGATTTGGTTGCAGGCAGTAACAATCTGTGGCCTGTTGCCACAACTGCATAGGTGCTGTCGATGATAAGCTTTTACGTGTGTAGCAGCCGTGATGGTCAACATCACAGTGCAAGTACTTCTCAGTGGTCCTCATTTGTCATTGTTGCCACATGCAGGTATCTTGCCCACTCTGGCAGTGCACCTTTGGGATTATGAGTAGTAAGTAGAGGGTTTTTACCACTTCCCTGCAGTTGACCTTGACATTAAAGCTGCTGGTGTTCTCCACAACTATGTTTGGGACTATGAAACCCCAGATGTGTACACTGACACACTTGCAGCTGTTAGTGCCTGTGTCAACAGGGGCTCAACAGACCATCTAACTGTGAGGTAGTGGTGAGAACCACCACGCTGACTATTTCATGACTTCTGAAGGTGCCGTTCCCAGGCCCCTTTGCAGCATCAGTTATGATCAGCTTCTCTATTTAACCCCCTACTATTAATGTGCACCAAGTAGTGACTGCTCATTTTTAAGCCAGAAAACTCCTCCTCTAATCTCTATGTCCCGGACCATCTTTTTTCTGTAACCGTTTTGGTGAGCAGCTGGCTTGTTTTTTTCATTTGCTCCGTTACCTTGCACAGAGAAAGGGAAGGGATGGGCGACATAAGAAAATCCATCCTGGGACACGATGGGACGTGACAGCCATTGCAGAGGGAGGAAAGAGTTGCCATTCTGGTTCCTCTTTGGTGTGCGGCTGTGACCTCGGGCCTGAGCAGGAAAATTACAGCAAAAGCCTGATATGTTTCCATTGCCAACACCTCGCAGTTATCATGCTCCATTGTCACAACTACATACAGCAGCTTGTGATAAGCACAAAAGAAACTGTTTTCCCCACCATCCCAGAGTACGCATGGGAAAGTATTTACTGCCCAGGAGCCAGGACACTGATGGAAATTAGAAAATATCAAAGATATTAATCAGCAAAGCATCATTTACACGGCTGGAGAGGGAAGTGTGTATGGAGCGTACAAAAGATGTACCGTACTAATGGCAGAGTACAGCAATAATGGCTCTTCAGGAGGCAGCAGAGGCCTTCCTTCCTTCCTTCCTTCCTTGTTCCTGTTTGAGGGATTGTATCTTTGCAGCCTCCATGCCAAGAGGATAACACTACAAAAAGACGACCTTATAATGGCCAAACATATTCGCAGATTTCCAGATGGACAGTGATATTACCTGTATGATGAAGTTTCTTTATGTATTGAGTTTTATTGTGATTTAATGGTTTCCTGATATGTGGAAATTGTTTGATAAAGTTCTTAAACATCCCGAGTTCTCTGCAAGTTCTCTAGCATCCATACACCATGTCTCTTAATTCTAATATTCTGTGCAGAAGTACAAACACCACAAGAAACAGACTGGACTAATGACCTGTCGGAAGAAACTCAAATAAATAAACTCTTAGGGTGCCTTCACACCTACCGGATCCGCAGTGGATCTCACGTCTGCGAATTTGGAGCGAGATCCACTGCTTTTTGCCCACTACCTGTCCCCCAGCAACATGATAGCCAAACTAGTCCACAGAGAATTATTAAAAAAAAAAAAAATAAATAAAAAGAAACCGATATCTGCTAAGGACACAAGCTGGTGACCAAGGCAGGAGCCCAGCACAAGCTCTGGCCCCCCCAAAGTTCAAGGGAAATGGCCATCTTTATGGAGCAGATGGAAGACCCACAATCAGACCAGAGCCAGCACGACTCAGGTGTAAGTGCAGTGGTGGTGGTGGTGGGGGGGGGGGCAAGAGTTCCTGACGCTGAATCGAGTTCTGTCCGCCCTATAAGTCTCTGTATATCACTCTTTCCCGGAAGTATTAAAGTGGTGATTTTAGAGTCAAGCGACGGGTGTCACCAGTCCCAGGTACCAAGCTTGTGGAACTGTGGGTTGTATCCATCCTTCAGATCCAACCACATTGCAAATCTCTGATTGGGAGCTCCAAGGAGGCTTAAGGCCCTGGTACAAGGAACAAAAACGATAGTAGTTTTGTGTAATGGCAGTCAACGATTAAAACGATGAAAAATCGTTGATCGCTTCATGAAACCTGAACCTATTTTGTTATTGCTCATTCGCAAGTCGTTTGGTGCAAGAACACATGGTTCAAGAGTTCTGTTTGTTATGGATTCGCTAACAACTTGCTGGTGCGTGGCTCAACAGCCTTCACTTTCAGTTGGTGCTCAAATGTTCAACGGCCAAAAAAAGGCTCTTTGTACGCAATGTAATTTATAAATGCATTGTCCTAAATATTTGCACAATGTTCATAAAAGTTATAGTCTGTTGCATTAGGCCAAATATCCATGCATTTAAAATGCGTTTAAGTGTATATGCACGTGGTCTACTTTGCAGCAGGGTATTGCGGGTGGTTTATTAACACCTCCGCTCGCCAGCCTGCTACAGAGAAGTACATTGGCTCACGGATATTTTAGTTAATCTTCCGCCCACAAAAGAATCCCATTGGTTTATTAAGGCTCTTGGATGACAGAGGCACGAACAGGCATTATGCATTCATTCGAAACAACGCAACAACGACCATCTTCACCTTCCTGCAAGAAAATCTTCACTACTGCAAACTTATCTTCAGGGTACATAGTTTTAAAATACACGTTTATTTTATTACATTACTGTCCATTTTTCTTTTTTCTCCTCTTCTTACTTGCCATTCGTTTTATGCATTTACGAACGAAAGCTCAAGTGTTGTACGGACATCCATACCTTTGTCGATTCAGTCCTTGCTTAAAGTGTCACTGTCGTTTCATTTTTTTTTTTTGTGCAAAAATCAATAGTCCAGACAATTTTAAGAAACTTTGTAATTGGGTTTATTAGGCAAATGTGCCATTAACTGCATTCAAAAAGCCTTTCCCCAGGTCCCCCCCTACTCCTCTTTCTGTCATCCACTGCTCATTATCAGGAAATCTCAAATGTTTTACATCAGATCCTGTCTGTTCTATGAGGGGGAGAAGGGAGATTAGTCGGCATCAGAGAGCAGAGAACAAAGGATTACACAGCAGGGAGCCGCTGAAAGCCACTATTCAGAGGTCAGAAAGGTCAGTGCTTATGTCAGAGGAGAGAGCCTGGTGATGTAGCTGTAAATTTAACTCTTTGTTGTCCTGTTGCCTGATCTCCCTCCACCCCTCCTCTCTTCATAGAGAACAATGAAGACAAGGGGAGGGAGAGCTTCAAACTGCTTTTTCATGATCAAAATGCATTTTTTGGCTAAAAAAAACCCAATTACAAAGTTTCCTTAGAGGAAGTCCGTTAGGGCAGACGGAACGCGTGGGGGCCTCCTTACTGACACCCCGTTGTGTCCCTGTTCATCATTTTGGCGGTAGCTGTATTTGTTTTTGGGCATAATTTTATTTGCTGTTCCTTGTGCACATTTGCTTCACCTATTAGGATCTGTATTACCTTTGACTTTGGTTAGGATTTGCTGTTCATTTTTTTTTTTTTTTTTTAACAGGGTACACACTATACTTATAACGGGGTGTCTTTATGGATGACACCGTGGTGTCTCCATGGTTGGTGTGTATGAAACAGTATTTTGTATTTTCAATACAATGAGTATTTAATTACACTTCAAACTCACTTAAACTTCAACAAAGTTAAATGTTTGTAAAGTAATAACTATATAATATGGCTGAAAATTAAAATTTTATGTTAATCTAACAAAACAGTTATTGATTGGTGTCAATTAGTTTTTGCATATAATTATAGAACAGGCTATACATTGCCAGGGTGTAAAAAAACAATGAGTGCAAAAATAAAAGCAATGTGAAACGGTAATAACAAATACCCAAACTTATGCTGCGTTTACACGGACCGATAATTCGCCCGATCGTACGATTAACGATTTCGAAGTAACAATTTTTTTTATAACGATCAGTGTTTAGAGGGAACAATATCGTACAGAAAATTCGTTTTGCGATTGCTTAAGCCTATCTCGCACATAGGAAAAAAAAAATAAAAATAAAAAAATCGGTGAACGACTTTACACGGAACGATCTGCAAATTTTTTGCGAACGATGAACGATTTCTCGCTCGCCGTTCGCTGCATTTACACGTACGATTATTGTTCGAATTAAATAGTTATCGTGCAAATTCGCACGATAATTGTTCTGTGTAAACGCAGCATAAGAAACCAACCAATCTCAAGTAATAATGCACATTGTGGGAAATAACCAAAACAAGTAGTGAACTTAAGAGAAGTTTAAGACACTGAATAAGTGGACATTTAGAAAGTATCAAGAATCAAAACATCTTAATTTTAGGTTTTTTTTACTACAAAATGCTAGTGGGAAAAAGTCACATTGTTAAAGTTTTTAAGATAGAAAAATACATAATGCAAGAAAAAGTTGTTTTTCTTTATCTTATGGCCTCATCGTCGCTTATTTTTTCTTTTGCCTCTTTTTGTTTTTTTGCAAAGTTCATAAGTTCAAAATCTCCATAGTCTATTCAGTCTTTTTTTTGTGGCTTGTAGTTCCGACTTCTCCAGTAACTTGAGGCTTTCAGATATACTATCCGTTAAGTCATCTACTGCCCTCTGCAGTATGTGTACAGCTTCAGACCAGGTCTTTTTCTCATAAATGTCTTCATCAAATCTACTATTTTTATTTTCTTCCCTATTTTAGTTTTCTCCAAATGAAATTCTTCTCTTGATGTCAAATTGTTCCCTGAAGTCTGTCCCATTTGTTGCGTAAGAGATTGTAGAATCCATTTTCAGGTTAAAAAAAAATGAAGGTACTTCTTGTAGTCATTTATTTGCTGTTTGTGTTTCATACTCATCAGTCCTCTCTTGTAGGTAAGGAGTTTTAATGTCAACTGTTGGACTTGAAACATCTCCCAGGTCCTCTTCAATCTCTCCCTGGGCAGTTCTAGTTTGTAAAAACTTTACCCCACAAGTCACACTGAGTTCTGTCAACATTTGCAATTTTAAAATGGTCAGGAATGGCTTCTTCCTCTTCCATGTGACGTTTTAGCATGAGTCTCCTTGCCTTTTTCCATTTCGTACTTATGCAGGCAACAAGGAATATTATACATAACTGTCGTTTAACAATTTGCTTTCGTACATTAGCGGCAAGAGCTGCCACCAAATCTTTGTCTTCTTCAAAGTCCTCTTGTTCATTTACCATGGAACTTTAAAATCATGCAAATTGAGATGAACATAAGGTTTTTTTGTATTGGAAATTGTCAAAAGAAGATTCCTCTCACTTGTCCTCTGCCGTAGGAAATATCCCATCTCCATGAGCATTCTACCAGGCGTTCATCATCACGATTTACTAACAGTTCCTGAAGCAATGAAAACAGATCATCAGTTTTATCAGCTGTGGCAAGCTTGCTGACAGCATTAACTAGCCTTCCTGGTACTTTCAATGGGAATTGATTTCTTAAGAGTCTCCAACTTACTCTGACCTTCTGGAATTTACTTTGTAAGCAAAGGTTTTGCCCGTTCAGATTTACCATCATCACTAACCAAAATACAAGGGTTCTTTCAGCTTCTCCGGAGGTGATATAAATCATTAAATGCATCTACAACATCATTGAGCTCTTCCTTCCCGTGACCAGAGAGGACCTTGGCAAGATACAAAATGTGATGTCTAAAGTGTCTTGTACATCTCACATACATCTCTTGGCTTGTATTCCCCCAAGATGGAGTATGTATCTTTTAGGCTACCTTTCTTTCCAAACATGTATTGTGAAGAATGGAAATGTAACTTTTTGGAAGTAAAACACTGGCATCCCTGTCAAATCTCATAAGTACAGCGCAACGGAGCATAAACTGAAATTCAAGCAACATCATGGTGTTTCCAATGTTTAGGATCAATGGCAAAACACATTTCTTGACTAGCAAATTCATAAACCTGAAAAAATATCGCTTGCAACTGTCTGGGTTCCTGAACTGATAGAGCTGCTGTAATGATGTTTGTAGTAGGCGAAAGAAATGGACGTGATTTATCTTTGGTGAATCACTCATTGTGTCAGGCTTCAGCATACCGTAGCGACCCTCTAGATATTTTTTTCGGCTTCCCTCTACTTGTGGATCACTAATTTTCTGTATTGCACATTCCTTCTCAAATTGTTTCTCCTCTTCCTCAAGAAAACGCTGACCATCTGGGTACCTTAATACTAAGCTACAGATTTGCATTATTTTCAACCAAAGGTCAGTAGACTCCCTTCTGGGTATTTTATCTTCTCCCAATAGTGATTCAACAAAATTTATTGAGCACATTCTTCCCTGGCACAGGAAATTTGAGGAGCACTTCCTTGCACATTTTTTAGTTTTCCGAAAGGATTCGGAGATGAAAAATGTTTAGAAAAAAAATAAGCTCAAAAAGGTAATTGCAGTGGTTGAAGCTATGAACATTTACAAGCTCATTAAACTCTTCAGAATACTCTTTCGAAAGGTTCTTTGCTTCAAGTAACAACCCGCCTGCAAGGTGTTGGTCAATTCAAAGTGTTGTAAAGGCTGAAGCAAGTCTTGGCATTTATCATCTGTACACTCAGGTCCCACAATGTAGCGAGAGCATATATCTGGGTAAACATTGGCAACGGTCTTTCCAGAAATCTCAAGCAACCACTTAAGAAAATGTTCTTGCAGTAACAATTTCACATCTTTGAGCTCCACTTCTTTTATATCCTCCTCTATTTGTATATTGGAATATCTTGGCCCCTCATGTTGAAGAATAATGCTGCGTTTACACAGAAAGATTATCGTGCGAATTCGCACGATAACGATCAAATTCGACAGATAAACGACAAGCGAGAAATCGTTCATTTTGATCTTTTAACATGTTCTCAAATCGTCGTTGATTGTTCGCAAAAAATTCACAGATCGTTCCGTGTGAAGTCGTTCGCTGATTTAACCAATGTGTGAGATAGGCTTTAAGCAATCGCTAAACGGATTTCCGTACGATATATCATACAGTCTAAACGCTGATCGTTATGAAAAAAAGTTACTCAGACATTGTTAATCGTACGATCGGGCGAATTATCGTTCCGTGTAAACGTAGCATAAGGTACGTTTGCTCATCAACTTGTACAAGACCATAGAACTCTAAACCGGTTTTAACTGCTTCCCTATGTACATTGATAAAAGCTCTTAAGGAGACTAAAAGCAATGTTATCAGGGACTCTAAAAGATCTCAGTAGAGATGCTGCTTCTTCACTTCTGTTTTCACTCTTGGGGTACTAACACACACCGTATACGCAGCGTATTTACTGCTGCGATACGCAGCAGTTACGCAGATTAGATCTGAATAAGTGAACACAGCATCAAGTCTTCACCATCAAATCTGCTGCATATACAGTGTTTGTTTGTACCCTTAAGTCAGCTGCCTCCATCCAGCATTTTCGATTCTTCAGGAAAAACAATTGATCTTCAATATCAAGTTTTGACAGCATTTCACTTAGCTTCCTTAGCAGCTTCCAAATAGAACTGTCGCTCCCTGAACTGTAATGGTACATTGGGGTGCTTCTGTCGATACCTCTCAATAGCTACACCAGCTTCTTCATACATCTTTTCATGGTAATACAAGTTGTGCTGCTTCAAATTCTCCAGCCTGTTCATATAGTTGAGCAGCTGTTTTATTGTCTTGTGCTTTCTTGTAGAAGAATGCCGCATCCTTGGTCTTATCCATTCGCTTGCAAAGTTCAGCACAAAAGGTAAATTCTTTGGCCGTCATTAGGCACTTAAGCGCTAGTTTTGGTTCACGACATTCCAGGTAAGTCTTGGCCAGCTGTAAGTATTCCAATGGTTTCACTTTTGCATTGGCTTTCCTTGACTGCAGATGCAATACTTTATCTTTTTTCTAATGCACCACCTTTTTGGTAACACTCTGCAGCAACCTTTAAACACTGTTGACTAGCATAATCTCCTTGAGAAATCCGTTCCTCTTCAGTTGATGTTTTAATAAACAGGCTGTCATCAAGATCTTTGTTTTTGTCTGTCTGGACCACCTGAACAAAACCCCCTTTTCTTAAAGTACTCAAATGCAAGTGCACGCTTTTCATGGTTTTCATCAAATATCCATAGATTTACTCGGCTTTAGTTGTAGCAGTATACAGTTGCTTCAGTTGTTTTCCCATTTAGCATCTTGTGCATTTCTGGATCCCCAATGAGCGGTCTAGGAACACAACAAGCACTCTCAAAGTAACTTCTATCAGAGGTTGATTCTCCAGATTTTTTAAAGGTGCTGGATTGAAAGTAGAAATGATTTTCCACTGCTTGGGAGCCTCAGTCTGTGAAGAAATTGTACAGAAGATAAATCAAACTCTAGGCCTTTTGCCTTGTAAATGGTCAGAACCAAGGCAAGACTCCAGAAGCCAAATGTAGAATGCCTGAGTGAGATCTATAGTTTTGGATTAATTGGTACATTTGTTTTGGTTATTTCTGCCTCCTGGGCAGTTGTTTTTTTTTTAACATTAAATTTTTATTTTCTTTTTAACAAATACAAAGTGAGAAAAGACACATACATACATTATATACATACATATATATATATATACACACATATACATATATATATATATATATATATATATATATATATATATATATATATATATATATACACACACACACACTATATATAATATATATATATAAATATATACACATACATATACACACACACACTTTCTATTATCAACAATTTCACCATACTACATATACCAAAACCCATCTCTAATTTTACCCCACTTTTCTTCTTTAAAGCGTAACTGTCATGTTTTTTTTATTGCAGAAATCAGTAGTATAAGCATTTTTAAGAAACTCTTTAATAGGTTTCATCAGCCAAAAAAGCCTCCTTCTGTCCTCAAGAAGCAGCCTCCCAGCCTCCCCCCTGACTTCTTATCTGTGCATTATCAGGCAAATCCGTCTTCATTACAGAGAAGCCAGTGAAGACGGGTTCTGCTCTCTCCATTGTAAGCCTATGAAGGGGGGAGGGGCCGAGGGAGATGAGGGAGCAGGAAGAGGCGACATGAAGGTCAGCTGTTTGTAGACTCTCTGGGCACCTAAAACACTAAATTTAGGTGTCAGAAAGGTCAGTGCTTATCTATGAACTTACTGAGAGAAGATTGCAGGGTGTTGTGCTGTGCAGGACTGCTCCGTGCTCAGTCACTCCTAACAGCCCCTCCCCTCTCCATAGCCACATAATGGAGACAGGAATCCTGCTTCATTTGATGTGAGGGGGGAGGCTGGGAGATTGCTTTTTCAGTACAGAAGGAAACTATTAGTACATAAAACCTATTACAGAATTTCTTAAAATCGCTTGTACTGTTGATATTTAATGTTTTCAGAAAAATGACCCTGAAATGACAGTTAGGCTACGTTCACACAGAGCAAAAGGGGCGGATTACGCAAGGAAATATTTCCGCCTGAAATCAACTGACGCTGAGTTCCGAGCAGAATGTAAGCAGAATCCCTGCATATTCCGCTAGGAAAGTGTTCAGCTCGTAATCAGCTCTTGACAAATTCAGCGCGGAATACTCGAGGAATCCGCGCTGAATCCGCATGCATTCAGCGCTGAAATTCAGCGAGTATTTGGCGAGTAAACTAGACTATACCAGAATATATACTAGATTTCTCCTCCCCCCTTTTTTTCCCCATTTCCGCGCTGATTCAGCGCGTAATTTCAGCTTGTATTACGCTTGTATTCCGCGCTGAATACGCACGTATTCCGCGCTGAATACGCACGTATTCCGCGCTGAATACGCACGTATTCCGCGCTGAATACGCACGTATTCCGCGCTGAATACGCACGTATTCCGCGCTGAATACGCACGTATTCCGCGCTGAATACGCACGTATTCCGCGCTGAATACGCACGTATTCCGCGCTGAATACGCACGTATTCCGCGCTGAATACGCACGTATTCCGCGCTGAATACGCACGTATTCCGCGCTGAATACGCACGTATTCCGCGCTGAAACAGAAAATCAGAGCCCCATTGATTTGTATAGGCTTCTGCTAGCGGAAGAATGAACATGTTCATTCTTCTGGCGGAAAGCGGATTAGTTCAGTGCGGAAATTCCACCGTGTGAACTACAGAACAGAATTTCCATTCAACACAATGGAAATTAGCTCTGCACCTATTTTAACGACTGAAATTTCAGCGCTGATTCAGCGCAGAAATTCTGCTGCTTTTGCTCTGTGTGAACGAGCCCTTACGCTTTAAACTCTCCCAGTTCTTGCTCCCACCCTCTATCCCCCTTGAAACATCTCCTTATATTTCACTTCCCTCAAATTAATATAACTTCAATAAAATTCTTTTTTGACTTGCATCCATTTTTAACATTCTCATCATTCCTGGGAGCGGCCCCTATTTGTAACATCTTATCTGTATATTTAGCTGCCTTTACTAGACTTCTATATTCAAGCCATCTGCTAATCCAAATTCAAAACTTCAACTCTTAATTTTCCCATCCTGGCAGATGTCACTCACTCTCCTTATACCTGCTCTTGCACATAACAATCGGTGT
Source organism: Dendropsophus ebraccatus (assembly GCF_027789765.1). Lineage (NCBI taxonomy): Eukaryota > Metazoa > Chordata > Amphibia > Anura > Hylidae > Dendropsophus > Dendropsophus ebraccatus. Next base: position 13,279,028 of record NC_091460.1, read on the forward strand.
TCTTAGCTTATTAAACTCCACCAACCCTCTGTTGTTCCATATCCTTCTCCATACCTCCACAAATTTTTTTGCTACTGGATATTCCACCCATTTTTTCTCACTTAATTGGCCTGATTACAAAACTTCCAAAAATGAGTCAAATCTCCCTTCTACCTTCCCCACTATAAACGTTAAAAAATCCACTTCTTCTCTTCACTAATAATTCTGTGTCGCCAGAAAATAAAGACCCAACGTCCGGTAGAGCCGTGCCCTCCCCTACTAACAGACTGGCAAAGGTATTCTTATCTTATTCTCAGCCTTTTCTACCCCAAATTAATCTGTTTAAAATACCCTCTATCTTTTTTAACTGTATTTTTATCGATCCATAATGGGGAAGCATTAAACAACTTTGGGAGTATTACAAATTTAACCAACATAAATCTATCCACTCTCCCATATACTAGCTCACTCCATATCTCCACCTTTTGCTTCAAGCTTTTTATCAGGGGTTTAGTGTTATTCTCATGAAACTTCTCCACCTAATTTGAAATATTGACTCCTAGGTATTTAAAGCTCTCTCCTTCCTTTAATGTGTTGATTTTCATATATCGTGCACCTTGTAAATTTTAACAATGGCCCCGATATTGGCATTATAACAGACTTTGTATTGTATTGTCCATACCCTTCAATCCTTTCTACTATTGTTCCTAATACAGTGGTACCTTGGTTTAAGAGTAACTTGGTTTAAGAGCGTTTTGGTTTAAGAGAGCTCAGTTTTTCAAAATTGTGACTTGGTTTAAGAGCATTGCTTTGGTTTATGAGCTCCCTGTACTGGGTGGGAGCGCAAGTGGGGGAGGGACATGGTCTGCAAAGCGGGGTCTAAAGCTCTGTACTCTAACCCAGGAAGTCTCCCTCACCTTCCACATCATAGCAGATCCACTTCAGGCTGGGGCTTGCATCAGGGGACAGTACTGTGGGGGTTATCTCTCCATAGCTGTAACCCCTCTCTCCCCGGACAGAGAGTGCTGCATGTATGTGCCCACATCTGCCCCGCTCATTCCTTCCTGCTCCCTGCAGTCTCTGTCAGCCCTTGTGTTTCCCATCCTCTCCATTACTGTACAGTAACTTATAATATCACAGATTCTGCTGTTTCTGAATGTTTGTTTCATTTTACATTTTATTCAGAATAATAAATCATTTTTGGGGTGTGGAACCAATTGTTTGCATTTGAATGATTTCTTATAGGAAAATTTGCTTTGGTTTGAGAGTGGATTTGGATTACAAGCACGGTCCCAGAACGAATTATGCTCGTTATCCAGGGCACCACTATGTCTTCTGGACTTTCTACGAATAGGAGCAGGTCATCTGCGAATAAATTGATTTTATCCTCCTTACCCCGAGCTCCAAACCCTCTTATTCGCTTGTCTTCCTGGATAATATTAGCTAATGGTTCCAATGCCAATACAAAGAGCATTGGGGATAATGGGCATCCCTGCCGGGTTTCTCTTCCCTACTCAAACTTACCAGTACCTGACCCATTTACTACCACTGACGCCTTAGCCCCATTATATAAGAGTTTAACCATTTTTCAGAAATCTTCCCCCCAATCCATACTTGAACAATCCATAAGAACTCCCACGCCACACGCCTTGGCTGCGTCGAGAGACAGGATGAAGTGGGAGTCCGCCGACAACCCAATCTGGATATTATGAAAGACCCGGGTTATATTTTGTCTTAAGGTTCTCCCCGGACCAAACCCACACTGATCCGGATGAACTAGGTCAGGTATAACTTTTTTCAATCTATTAGCAAGGGCTTTTGCAAATATTTTTATGTCTACGTTTAGAAGAGATAAAGATCCTAATGATGTGGAATCCTACAGACCTATATCTGGTTTTGGTATTCACACTATTTTTGCTTCTTTCGTAGACTCCGGTAACTCCCCCTTTCCAATAGTTTGCTGCAATACCCTATGCAGAGCTGGTAACATTTGTTCTTCATATCCGTTATATACTTTTGTTGGTAGCCCATCAGTTCCTGGCACTTTTTTACTTTTCATTCCTCTCAACGCTACTTTAAAGGGGTTGGCCACTTTATAGTAAAATTGCTCAGTGTACAGTATTAGTAAGTGTACTCACTGTATATACTGACAGCAGCTCCCTGTGTACTTCATAGAGCTAATAGACTCCTCTCCTCCATGCTGTGCTGCCCTGCTCTGTGGTGTTTTGCTCCATAAGATTCCTTACATGGAGGAGCATGTGACCAGGCCCCGCCCCCCAGTGTCCACCACTAAGCCTGTATATGTCTATGGAGGACACAGGGGGCGGGGAATGGTCACATGCTCCTCCATGTCAGCCATTTTGTGGACTGAAACAAAACAGCAGGGCAGCCCAGCCTGGTGAAGGGGAGTCTGATTTTAGCTCTATGAGATACACAGGGAGCTGCTGTCAGTATATACATTGAGCACACTTACTAATACTTTGTACTGACCTATTTTACTAAAAAGTGGCCAACCCCTTTAAGCTCTTCCACCGACATCTGTTCCTCTAACATTTCCCTTTGCTCCTCAGTCAAAATTGGTAATTCCCTCCAGATATTCTTCAATCTCATTGACACTCATTTTACAGTCTGCAGTATATACCTTTTTAAAATGGGCCTCAAATTCCTTCTGGGCAGTTTTTATTTGCATAGTAGAATAAGGATCTCAGGTCACTGAAACTAAATAAACGCCTTTTATTATACTCTGTGCTGTATCTTCAGTAAGAAACATGGAATTTGGATCATTAATGCATCGCATAGGCAAAAACAGACATGTACAGACCATGGCAACTCTTCAAGCTTGGAGAGTCTGCAAGATAAATTATACAAGACATCCTCTTCAAAGTATCCTAGCTGAGTTTTGATTTGTTCATACAAAAACAGGTGATAGATTTCTTTCCGATCCCCTTGAAAGTTTGGTGCCCTTTTTCTCCCAAGTTTAATGTGCTCTTCTTCAGTAAGTCTGCCTTGATGGCAGCTTAAAGCTTCAAATGAACCTTTCAAAAAAGACTTGAGATTTTCCTTTTATCATCTTTGTCCATAAAGCACTGGCAAATGCCTCAAAAGGTCACAAAAACTCGAGGATCTGACTGTGTTCAGTCATTTTCTTCTTCCTCGTTTTCAGGGTCAGACTATCTCATAATCATTCAACAAGTCTAATACATTTAGGTTATCCAGAGCAGACAATCCAGTAATACTCCTTCTGAGGCTTCCATCTTCATTCCTAGTGAAGTATGGGTCAGGCATGGATGCATCCAGAAGCAGTAGCAGCTGCCGTGAAGTTAGGAAGAAAAGGATAGTTCTCATCTTGAATATCTTGCAATCTATAAATATTTCAGCTCAACTGGTTTGAAAGTGTCTTGACACAGCACTTTGTTTTTAGTAATAAAAACTGGATGATAATTTTCCAGTACAACTTGATCTTTCACTTCATCATCAATCAATGTCAATGTCTGTTCATCTGTATTATCAGACAATTTGGTTTCAGACTCCTCATCATCATCTGAGTGAGCAATGTCAACATTTTCACTATATTTTCTTCTTTTCAGGTCCGTTTCACTAGCAATGGGCCAATTGGTCACAGCTTCTGCCCAGTAAGAATGAAGCTTTTTCCACAGTCGATATCCAAATGCAAGAAAAAGTGTAGAGGGCACTCACCAATTAAACTTATTCTTTATTCATTTTCTTTAAAAAAATCGCCATATTAGGACATGCAGGAAAGCAGGCAAACACTTGTTCCAATCAATGTGGCAGCGGCACACTTCTACAGACTCCAATGCCGCTAAGGTGCTTGGGGTTTAAGTACCTCACATATAGACCATAATGAACATAATCAAAATTGGTTAAAAACACAGCTTCACATGATTTTGCATAGTAACATAGTACAATAAACTCAAACATATTCAGTTCTATGCGGTCATTCAGACCAGCAGGTCCTTGTGCATTAGTATCTAGTATAATTCGTGCTTCTTCCTGTAAAAGTTTTTTTGTTTGTATCGAATTCGGAACTTGGTGATATTTTTTTCAGACCCATGAATTTTAGAACATTAGAACATGTTGTTCGTTTATATGTGCAATTAATCTTGGTACTCGTTTTGTTCGATCTTTTATGTTCATAAAAACGTCTATTCAAGGGACGAGTAGTTTTTCCCACATAATACCCCCACAGTCACAGATTATGCTATAAACTACGTTCCGTGTGCGGCAACAAATTAAGTCATTATATAAGTTTTTCCTCCTATGGATACGGTTTTTCCGAGCATGAAGGATCTGCACCACGGACATCCTCCACACCCGACACTGCCTTTAGGAGACTTCGTTCAGCCAGTAAGTTTTTTCTTGTTGCCAACGAATTTGCTCCTTACCAATTTACCTTTGATGTTACTAGATCGTCTGAATGTTATATTCGGTTTCTTTATATTTTCATTTGTGAGAGCCGGTTCATGTTTTATCAGATCCCAGTGCTTGATTATTTTTCTGATTGTTTCTACCATAGGATTATATTTAAATGAAAAAACTGTTTTTTCTATATTTCCCGTTTTCCTTTTCCTATTTTTTTACGTATTGTTCAGTAGATCCTCTCGTTTTTTATTTAATGCTCTGAGATTTGCTTTTTCCAATTAATTTTTTGGATAACCGCGTAGTAATAACCTTTTTGTTAATTCATTTGCATTTTTTACATAGTCTGCTTCAGTACTGTTGATGCGCCTGAGACGCAGATATTGTCCATACAGAACCGCGGTTTGTGTGTGAGTGGGGTGGAAGCTAGAGAAATGAAGCAAAGCATTTGTAGCTGTCGGTTTCCAATAGGATATTGGTTTTTATTGATCCTTCTTCCAACTTTACCAGAACGTCCAGAAATTCCATCTGAAAAAAATCTACTTTGTAAGTAAAAGTCATATTCTTGTTATTGATCTACAAATTCTTTGAATCATGATTTTGATTGTCCCATAAAATTTAAAGATCTACAAAACTTACGTAGAGGTTTATAGCAAAAACATTTTTCCCACAGTTGATCAACTTTCCAGTACCACTTCTACCAATTAATATGATGGTTTCCAAAGGTTTGGGGATTTAGATCGATTACCGCATACTCCAACTCGCCAACTCTGAAGGGATACTCAAACACTGGAGTTCATGTTACTCAATACACTCAGTGCCATCTCTGTGCTGAAGCTGTGGAACTTCATAATATTGTATTCTGTTTCTGCTGCACTTGCGGGGGGGGGGGGGGGGGGGGGGGGGGAGGGAAGTAATCTGGAACTATATGTTCCATATTGCATTCAAATTCCGTATCTTCCATAAAATACTTTGGAATATGTTTTTGGGAATTTGAGGAAATTGTACTTTGTTATGTTCTTTAGTTTATTTCTGAGTATACAGGTTAAACTTCTATTGTAAGAACTGCATATGCTTTCAATGGCATGATTGTCCTTGACCATGGCAAGTTCCCACAACATCCTGGCTCCTTTATCTAGTTCACTTCATAAAGCTTGATATTACTCTTCAGTTTCATCTGTTTTTGCAGACTACGTGTCCATTCTCCATTGCCTAGCTTTTGAATGGAGACACATCTTTTTCATATACTGAGTCACTGACTTACACTCCAATTCCTTCGGGGCTTCAGGTGAACACTCAACTTCCCAGGTCATATTGTTGAAATCAATACTTTAAAGATCAATGTCCTCCTCCTGTGGCTCAACATCTTCATCAATGTTGTCAGGCACTGTAAAATCATTTACTTCATTATTCTCCATCCAGCAGTCACTGGATAACGTATCAGGATTTACAGTATCTCCATTTACACAGACCTCAGGTGCCTCGCCGATATCAGCTTCTTTGGTTTGTACAGTGGTCAGAGGCCTCAAACTGTCTAAGGCTACGTTCACATCAGCGTTTTTCTTTTTTTCTAACGAATCCGTCTATATTAAACGGATAAGCATAAACTGATGAGCAGACTGATACAAACTGATTGCAAAATGTTCATTTGTATTTTGGCTAAAAAACCTGACTTTTCATCATCCAATTCTTCTATCCGTTTATTTTTCTTTGGATTCTTGCTGCTTCTGCGCATGCTCAGTGCATAAACGGATGAAAACAAATGGATGTGAACGGAAATACCTTCTGTTTTAGATCCGTCCTCATTGACTACAATGTAAAAGAAAAAAATGGAAGTGCACTTTCCGTTTGTGATCAGTTTGTGAATTACTTTCATGAATTACCATGGTTGGTGTGTTGAAGTGTTTTTTTTAATCTTGGGACTGTTATACATTGTTTTTGTACCTGTGGAAATAGAGTACTTTAATATTTAAATTATTCAGATATTCTTCTTTTGGTGTGCTTTATTATATGGCATATGCTTCTCTGTAGTTTGGCGATTGTGATCAAGTTGACACAGGCTACATCTGTATATATGTATGGGTATTGTTACATATCTGGAGTCCCTGCAGGCTAAATGCCTATTGTATGCCCGCATCAGATAGTCACTTGGTGTCACAGGTAGAGTGTTTACATACAGTATGTACGATAGCACTGTGATACCAAATGGCAAATTGTCTCTGTGGTGATCAAAGACTTCTAGGACAAAGAGGTAGACATGGGACGTCTGTGAGAATAGGGACAAACAATGGAGTCTGATCATATAAACAGAGTCAAACATGGCTCCGGAGAAGAGGAGAGGACAGGAAGGAGAAAGCAGACCTGAAGGAGATGGAGACCTGTGTGGTTAAGAGCCCATAGTGTGGTAACTAGGCCTGATATTTCGGTTGTTGGAATCTGTGAAATATTTTAGTTTTTCTATAATATAATGGTTATTCCATTGGTTATGTTGTATTTGTATTGTATTTTTGTATTTATCTCTTTCTGCTCTTTTATACGTCTGTACAACTCTGACAACAAAAAGGCAAAATTCCACTCGGACAATATGTGATTTACTTTACACTCGCTCTTTTATTTCATTTACTGGCCCAACCTCAAATCTAGACCCAGTAAGAGGGTGGTGTATATATATGTGTTATCTATACTCTAGATGTATACATACAAGTATACAATTATACAATACAAAAGTATAATCTATACTGCACTGATCTCTGACAGATTGCCACGTGAAGACTTTTCAAAAACACTTTGGATGTGATGGCTCAATCAAGTCGCCTAGTCGTTATCAGCCACCAGTGACCAGTATACTTTTTGGTTATACACCTTTGCATATACACCTAGAGTCAAGGTATCAGCTCCTACTTAGTGATGAGCGAATAGTGAAATATTCCATCATTTAATATTCGTACAAATATCTCCCGAATATTCGATCTTATTAAAGTCTAAAGGAACAAGTATTCAATTATTGAAAAACATCTATTCGACCACTTGCTGGGGGATTTGAACGCTTATTGACTATTTATCGAATATTCAGCAAACTATTCAATAATATTCAATAGATCGCTCATCACTACTACTGTACACGATTACTACTAGTATTGCCTTTTGGTTTGGTATGGAACACGCATACGGGTCAGTCCAGAATCCACTAATAGTTATTTTATGCACTTATTTTTAGTGACTCTTGGCCCACATTTTGATCACTTTGTTTTAACTATGTACACCATATTTTTTTTTTCTCCACATTTTTCTTCATTTTTGCACACATATATATATATATATATATATATACACACACACACACACACACATTACGCTTCTCATATTTTTCCCCCTTACACACACGTCACTCCGTCACAATGATCTTGGTACTATCACATACTTCTACGTACATGAAGGAATATTATTCTGCCTCCGTGTGCATCTGTTTCATCGTCCCGATACGCCATGTTGTGTCATCTGCACTTTGCGTCTGTTTGTGGCGTCCACATCATACGTCTGCTGTGCGTTTTTTTTGTGTATTAGAACTCTATGGCCACTGATATCCAAGCCGATGGCCGTTAAGCCTGTATAATACAGTATGTGCAGTGACCTGGGGGACATGTAATGTGTGATTATTCAGTTGCCGTGCAGTTGCGGCACTTCCCATAAACGTTTGAAACACACAATGTTATAAATAAAATTCATTTGGTGTCATCACGTGCGTAAATCGCCCAAACTATTACATTCCTGATCTCGCACGGTAAACGGGTGTAAGTGCCAATTACAGAAAGGTAAAAATTGCTGTTTAATATTTTTGTAATAAAAAAAAGTTAAGTCACTGTCTTTTTTGCAGAATCAATAGACCAGGCGATTTTAAGAAACTTTGAAATTCGGTTTATTAGCCAAATATGCCATCATCCCCTTTATTCAGCCATGTACTTGTAGACTATATAGTGCGCTATATATGTTCCTATATACCACTGCTGCTTCTCCAGTATACATCAGCCGCCCCCATATATCTCCGTCCTGTCCATCTGGGCTTGCAGGGTATCTTTAACCCCTTGTGACTCCATCCTGGACCTGTCCCCACGGTATTCTCTCCTCTATAGTGTTCTCATACAGTCCTCCCTCCGCCCCAGACACCGCAGCCAGCCTCCCTATATTTCCACTGACAGCCATATGAGGGCTTATTTTTTTGGGACTTTTGTTGTACTTTATTGGTGTCATTTTGGAATATGTATGTGTACAAGGGCACATGACAGGTTAGAGACAGGTACATGTTGTTGGGATATACAAAGCACTGGGGGCGGCTCCTGTGTCAGTACATTGAGATGAGAAAATACCCATTGCTGCCTCCATCTCATCATATTATATCACTGGAGACAGAACTTTCCTATAAGTCTCATCCACAAGCCACCTATCTCTAACTTTGTGAGTAGTATATACTGTATATAGTACAGGAGGCTGCACATGGAGGCTATATATTGTATATAGTACAGAAGGAGGCTGCACATGGAGGCTATATATTATATATAGTACAGGAGGAGGCTGCACATGGAGGCTATTATATATAGTACAGGAGGAGGCTGCACATGGAGGCTATTATATATAGTACAGGAGGAGGCTGCTGCACATGGAGGCTATATATTATATATAGTACAGGAGGAGGCTGCTGCACATGGAGGCTATATATTATATATAATGCAGGAGGCTGCTGCACATGGAGGCTATATATTATATATAGTGCAGGAGGAGGCTGCTGCACATGGAGGCTATATATTATATACAGTACAGGAGGAGGCTGCTGCACATGGAGGCTATATATTATATATAGTACAGGAGGAGGCTGCTGCACATGGAGGCTATATATTATATATAGTACAGGAGGAGGCTGCTGCACATGGAGGCTATTATATATAGTACAGGAGGAGGCTGCACATGGAGGCTATATATTATATATAGTACAGGAGGCTGCTGCACATGGAGGCTATATATTATATATAGTACAGGAGGAGGCTGCACATGGAGGCTATATATTATATATAGTACAGGATGCTGCACATGGAGGCTATATATTATATATAGTACAGGAGGAGGCTGCACATGGAGGCTATTATATATAGTACAGGAGGAGGCTGCACATGGAGGCTATATATTATATATAGTACAGGATGCTGCACATGGAGGCTATATATTATATATAGTACAGGAGGAGGCTGCACATGGAGGCTATTATATATAGTACAGGAGGAGGCTGCACATGGAGGCTATATATTATATATACTACAGGAGGAGGCTGCTGCACATGAAGGCTATATATTATATATAGTACAGGAGGAGGCTGCTGCACATGGAGGCTATATATTATATATAGTACAGGAGGAGGCTGCACATGGAGGCTATATATTATATATAGTACAGGAGGAGGCTGCACATGGAGGCTATATATTATATATAGTACAGGATGCTGCACATGGAGGCTATATATTATATATAGTACAGGAGGAGGCTGCACATGGAGGCTATTATATATAGTACAGGAGGAGGCTGCACATGGAGGCTATATATTATATATACTACAGGAGGAGGCTGCTGCACATGAAGGCTATATATTATATATAGTACAGGAGGAGGCTGCTGCACATGGAGGCTATTATATATACTACAGGAGGAGGCTGCTGCACATGGAGGCTATATATTATATATAGTACAGGAGGAGGCTGCTGCACATGGAGGTTATATATTATATATAGTACAGGAGGAGGCTGCTGCACATGGAGGCTATATATTATATATAGTACAGGAGGAGGCTGCACATGGAGGCTATATATTATATATAGTACAGGAAGAGGCTGCTGCACATGGAGGCTATATATTATATATAGTACAGGAGGCTGCACATGGAGGCTATATATTACATATAGTACAGGAAGAGGCTGCTGCACATGGAGGCTATATATTATATATAGTACAGAAGGAGGCTGCACATGGAGGCTATATATTATATATAGTACAGGAAGAGGCTGCTGCACATGGAGGCTATATATTATATATAGTACAGGAAGAGGCTGCTGCACATGGAGGCTATATATTATATATAGTGCAGGAGGAGGCTGCTGCACATGGAGGTTATATATTATATATAGTACAGAAGGAGGCTGCACATGGAGGCTATATATTATATATAGTACAGGAGGAGGCTGCTGCACATGGAGGCTATATATTATATAGTACAGGAGGAGGCTGCTGCACATGAAGGCTATATATTATATATAGTACAGGAGGAGGCTGCTGCACATGGAGGCTATTATATATAGTACAGGAGGAGGCTGCACATGGAGGCTATATATTATATATAGTACAGGAGGAGGCTGCACATGGAGGCTATATATTATATATAGTACAGGAGGCTGCTGCACATGGAGGCTATATATTATATATAGTACAGGAGGCTGCTGCACATGGAGGATATATATTATATATAGTACAGGAGGAGGCTGCTGCACATGGAGGCTATATATTATATATAGTACAGGAGGAGGCTGCTGCACATGGAGGCTATATATTGTATATAGTACAGGAGGAGGCTGCTGCACATGGAGGCTATATATTATATATAGTACAGGAGGAGGCTGCTGCACATGGAGGCTATATATTGTATATAGTACAGGAGGAGGCTGCTGCACATGGAGGCTATATATTATATACAGTACAGGAGGCTGCTGCACATGGAGGCTATATATTGTATATAGTACAGGAGGAGGCTGCACATGGAGGCTATATATTATATATAGTACAGGAGGAGGCTGCACATGGAGGCTATATATTATATATAGTACAGGAGGAGGCTGCACATGGAGGCTATATATTATATATAGTACCGGAGGAGGCTGCACATGGAGGCTATATATTATATATAGTACAGGAGGCTGCTGCACATGGAGGCTATATATTATATATAGTGCAGCTCATCTATGTCAGTCACAGGAACCTCACACTGACCCTACAGACCCCAGCAGGAACCTCTCCCTTTACCACATAACACCATCCCCCTCTCCTTATAGGATGCCATAAATCCCAGCATCCTCCTCTCCCTTTGTCACACCACAGATCCCAGCAGGAACCTCTCCGTACAGGACACTACAGATCCCAGCAGGAACCTCTCCCTATATCACATAACAGCTTCCTCCTCTCCCTTCATCACACAGCAGATCCCAGCAGCCCCTCACACCCAGTCAGCAGCAAGAGCAATGGCGCCCAGACCATGATTATATAGCTAATGGCTCCTCCCACCTGCGCCTAGTCACCAATCAGAGCCCAGTACAACTAAGGCTCAGTCCACAGCTGATTGGAGGGGAGGCGTCTCCTTGACAACACCTCAGAGCTCCGGGCTGTCAGCGAATGGAAAGAGACCACAGAGAGTGGGGGGAGGGGAGGACTCCAGCTCGCAGGGCATAGTATATCACCAGATACACCTGTGTATAGTAATACCCTCCATTACATCGCTGATACAGGGGACAAGAGACCCCACTATATACTCTATATACTGATGATGTAGGAACCTGCAGTCCTATGTAACACCACAGATATAACAAAGTGATATCTCTGAGTATAGTAGATGTCACCTGCAGTCCTATGTAACAGCATAGATAACAGTGATATCCCTCTGAGTACATATAATGTTGGAACCTGCAGTCCTATCTAACACCACAGATAAAGTGATATATCTGAGTACAGATAATGTAGAAGTCACCTGCAGTCCTATGTAACACCACAGAAAACACAGTGATATTTCTCTGAGTACAGATAATATTGTAGATGTCACCTGCAGCCCTATGTAACAGCACAGATAAAGTGATATCTCTGAGTACAGATAATGTAGTAGTCATCTGCAGTCCTATGTAACAGCACAGATAAAGTGATATCTCTGAGTACAGATAATGTAGTAGTCACCTGCAGTCCTATGTAACACCACAGATAACACAGTGATATCTCTGAGTACAGATAATGTAGTAGTCACCTGCAGTCCTATGTAACACCACAGATAGCACAGTGATATCTGAGTACAGATAATATAGTAGATGTCACCTGCAGCCCTATGTAACAGCACAGATAAAGTGATATCTCTGAGTACAGATAATGTAGTAGTCATCTGCAGTCCTATGTAACAGCACAGATAAAGTGATATCTCTGAGTACAGATAATGTAGTAGTCACCTGCAGTCCTATGTAACACCACAGATAACACAGTGATATCTCTGAGTACAGATAATGTAGTAGATGTCACCTGCAGTCCTATGTAACACCACAGATAACAGTGATATCTCTGAGTACAGATAATGTAGTAGATGTCACCTGCAGTCCTATGTAACACCACAGATAACACAGTGATATCTCTGAGTACAGATATTGTAGATGTCACCTGCAGTCCTATGTAACACCACAGATAACACAGTGATATCTCTGAGTACAGATAATATAGTAGTCACCTGCAGTCCTATGTAACAGCACAGATAACACAGTGATATCTCTGAGTACAGATAATGTAGTAGATGTCACCTGCAGTCCTATGTAACACCACAGATAACACAGTGATATCTCTGAGTACAGATAATGTAGTAGTCACCTGCAGTCCTATGTAACATCATAGATAACACAGTGGTATCTCTGAGTATAGATAATGTAGTAGATGTCACCTGCAGTCCTATGTAACACCACAGATAACTGATATTTCTGAGTACAGATAATATAGATGTCACCTGCAGTCCTATGTAACACCACAGATAACAGTGATATCTCTGAGTATAGTAGATGTCACCTGCAGTCCTGTGTAACACCACAGATAACACAGTGATAGCTCTGAGTATAGTAGATATATTAGATGTCACCTGCAGTCCTATGTAACACCACAGATAACACAGTGATATCTCTGAGTATAGAAGATATAGTAGATGGGACCTGCAGTCCTATGTAACACCACAGATAACACAGTGATATCTCTGAGTACAGATAATGTAGTAGTCACCTGCAGTCCTATGTAACACCACAGATAACACAGTGATATCTCTGAGTACAGATTATGTAGTAGATGTCACCTGCAGTCCTATGTAACACCACAGATAACACAGTGATATCTCTCTGAGTACAGATAATGTAGTAGCTGTCACCTGCAGTCCTATGTAACACCACAGATAACACAGTGATATCTCTCTGAGTACAGATAATGTAGTAGCTGTCACCTGCAGTCCTATGTAACAGCACAGATAACACAGTGATATCTCTGAGTACAGATAATGTAGTAGATGTCACCTGCAGTTCTATGTAACATCACAGATAACACAGTGATATTTCTCTGAGTACAGATAATGTAGTAGATGTCACCTGCAGTCCTATGTAACACCACATATAACAGTGATATTTCTCTGAGTACAGATAATATAATAGATGTCACCTGCAGTCCTATGTAACAGCACAGATAACACAGTGATATCTCTGAGTACAGATAATATAATAGATGTCACGTGCAGTCGGGGGGTACTCAGTATATAAAAATAAAACGGTCTCCTCCTGACATGTCTCTGGGTCTCCTCCTAACGTGTCTCTGGGTCTCCTCCTGCAGTGTTTCGCGATCTGCGCCTGCCGTGTCTCGCGGTCTCCCCCTGCCGTGTCTCGCGGTCTCCTCCTGCCGTGTCTCGCGGTCTCCTCCTGCCGTGTCTCACGGCCTCCTCCTGCCGTGTCTCTGGGTCTCCTCCTGCCGTGTCTCTGGGTCTCCTCCTGCCGTGTCTCTGGGTCTCCTCCTGCCGTATCTCTGGGTCTCCTCCTGCCAAATCTCGCGGTCTCCTCCTTTAGTGTCTCACGGTCTCCTCCTGCCGTATCTCTGGGTCTCCTCCTACCGTGTCTCTGGGTCTCCTCCTGCGAGTCTCTGGGTCTCCTCCTGCCGAGTCTCATTGCCTCCTCCTGCCGTGGTGGTTGCAGGAAACCTAGAGAAACGAGGGATCATGGAGAGGTAACCATAGCTTCTTTTTTATTTGTTATATACTGACGCCAAAATGCCCCTTTAACCCCCTGCCTCCCAGGCAAATGTTCGTTTTGGTGTTTTCGTTTTTTCCTCCTTGTGTTTAACCCCTTAACGACATCGGGCGTACGTATACGCCCCCGCAGGGTGGGCTTTAACGCAAACGGGCGTATACGTACGCCCGATGTTTCCCCGATCGCTGTGTGTTCACACACAGCGGTCGGGGAAGATGGCCTGCTATAATGTATAGCAGGCCATCTCTGCTCGTCGGCACGGGGGGTGATTAACCCCTCCCGTGCCGACGATCGCTGCTATATGCTGATCAATACAGATCAGCATATAGCAGCTGAAAACAGCTTTCCGGGTCATCGGTGACCCGGTGGCCCGGAAAGCAATGGCGATTGGTGCTGTCCGAGATAGCACCAAACGCCATTAGTGTCCCCAACAAAGATGGCGCCGGTGCCACCCCCACGATCGCCGTGATAGGCCGGCCAGTACCGGCCTGCCCATCACGGCGATCATGCTGTAAAAAACAGTGTTGCCGGGTTCTGCACCCCCCAGCTAGGTAGCTCAGAGGTGCAGAACAGGTGTGTGTGGTGCAGGTGTACCATACTCACCTGATCTGGCCGTCCGGAGCGAAGATCTGCGGTCCGCGCCGTCCTCTCGTCTTCTTCGCGTCGCTTCCGGGTTCGTTCGTCCAGCGTCGGAAATCTTCGGAAACACTCGGGTCTTCGTGTTTGGCGGGCCTCGGTAATCTCCGGCAATCTCCTCTCTACTGCCCCCTAGCGGCTCATCAGTGAATATCATTCACTGATCAGTTGCTTTGGGTTAAAAAGATTTTTTTTTATTTTTTTTTTTTCCCAATTTTTTTTTTTTACTTTTTTTGCGCCCTAACGCCGCTGAGTACTGATCAGCATCGCACGTAAGTGCGCCACTGATCAGCAACTCCTCCTTTTTGGCGTAGGAGCGTTTTCCCCCCTATATCCTACCGCCACTGTCTGCTGATAAGTGCCGCACATAAGTGTGGCATTTATCAGCAGCTCCTTTCTTGGCGTAGGGATATTATTTTCTTACTGTCAAAATAACTTAAAAAACACTACACTACACCACACTACATGAAATAAAGTTTTACAATAAACATTTACATACCCCATATACTAGTCCCCGTATAAAGATGGCCCCCAGGGTGTTTTCTGCGTCGGACGCATACGCTATTATTGCCTCCAACACCGAAACAGCCAGTGAGAATGAATGGGAGGGATCCTTCTTTCCTCCATTCATCCTCATCCTCCTCATCATCCAGTGACGTGTCTGGGGGTAGCGTAGCGTACGCTGCCCCCCAGACACGTCTTTTCCGCCAGTACCGTCCCAATAAGAGATCACGGTATGGCGTGAAATTCTACAAACTCTGTGACAGTACCTCAGGATACTCTTACAGATTTAGGGTAGGTGCATACTGCGGAATGGCGAAGGATAACCCTTTGTGCATTCCGCAGCTGGCACCCGCCGGCGGACTGATGCAGGCGCGCGTCTCCGCTCGTGTCACACTCCATTCTATGCATGGGCGGATTCCGTTGTCCGTCCAAAGAATGAACACGTTCATTCTTTGGACAGAGGGCGGAATCCGCCCGTGCATAGAATGGAGTGTGACACGAGCGGAGACGCGCGCCTGCATCAGTCCGCCGGCGGGTGCCAGCTGCGGAATGCACAAAGGGTTATCCTTCGCCATTCCGCAGTGTACATGTACCATTACAGTGTATAAAGGAAGGGACACCCGAATCCAGCCCCAGATGAACCCACTCCCCCCCTCCCGTCCTCAGAGTTAGTGGGGAGATCGTCCGGGAACTGATCTTCCCACTGCTGGATAAAGGTTACCACCTGTACGGGGATAACTTTTATACCAGCACCCCCCTCTTCCGGTCCCTCGCTGCCCGAGCTACTGTAGCTTGCGGCACGATCCGAACATATCAGAAGTAGTAATAGAGCCCTAATATTTAGCAGCCATGGAGCGGACCCAGCGCTTCTGGATATGAAGGACCCCGTATCGCACCAGGGCAACATTTTCCAGGTGATGTCCCCCACACTGGAGAAAGGGAGACCCCAGAAGAAGTGCAGAGTGTGGCGTAACAGGGGGATCAGGAAGGACAACATTTTCCCGTGTGACACCTGTCCTGATCACCCGGCCTCTGCATACTGGATCGCTCCAAGGCGCACCACACCTCATTGGGGTTCTACATTATCTAAATTCTGTCCCTAATTCCTATTTCAGGGGTTACGTTGAACCAGGGATTATTCTGATGGCCATTATGGAGTCGGGAAGGAATTTTTCCCCTGTGATGAGGCTACTGTCGTCTGCCTCACGAGGGGTTTTTGCCTTCCTCTGGATCAACACAGGTTGAGTTTGATGGACACCTGTCATTTTCAACCTTATAAACTAATAATTGGCCTAATACCCCCAAATAAATTAGAATTGTCCCTTTTCCCCAGCTAAATAGGTATGGCCGCCATTCCCATTAGAGGATGCCATGATGCAATTACAGAGCCTCTGTGGGGCCGGGACAGAAGAAACCCCCCACAAGTGACCCCATTCTGGAAACTACACCCCATAAGGAATCTAACAAGGGGGGCAGCGGGTATATGGCCCCCTGGTGACGGCCACATTTGGGCCGTGAAAATGAAAAAATATATATTTTTTATTTTCATGGCACATGTTCCACATATGTGTATATCACCAGTGGGGTCCATATGCTCACTGCACCCCTTGTTAGATTCCTTATGGGGTGTAGTTTCCAGAATGGGGTCACTTGTGGGGGGTTTCTACTGTCCTGGCAGCACAGGAGCTTTGTAAATGCGACATGGCCTCCATCCTCCATTCCAGCCTCTAAATGGCGCTCTGTCCTTTTGGTGGCTTGCCCTGTGCCCATATGGCACATTATGTCCACATGTGGGGTATTTTCGTACTCAGGGGAAACTACCCTACACGTTTTGTGTTCACTTTCTTTTTTAACCCCTTGTGGAAAAGGAAAAAATCAAGGCTAGACCAACATTTAGTGTAAAAAATGTTTAATTTTTACACTAAATCATTGATCTTGTCTTGATTTTTTCATTATCACAAGGGGTTAAAAGATAAAAAAAAAACACTAAATGTGTAGAGCAATTTCCCCCGAGTCCGTAAATACCCCACATGTGGACATAAAGCGCCATGTGGGCGCAGGGCAAGCCTCCGAAGGGAAGGAGCGCCATTTGGATTTTGGAGGCTGGATTTGGCCAGAATGGATGATGAACGCCATGTCGCATTTACAGAGCCCTCGTGCTGCCAAAACACTGGAAACCCCCCACAAGTGACCCCATTCTGGAAACTGCACCCCTCAGGGAATCTAACAAGGGGTGCAGTGAGGATATTGACCCCACGTCACATTGTTCCACATTTGTGCCCGTCACCAGTGGGGTCCATATGCTCACTGCACCCCTTGTTAGATTCCTTGAGGGGTGTAGTTTCCAGAATGGGGTCACTTGTGGGGGGTTTCCAGTGTCTTGGTAGCACGAGGGCTCTGTAAATGCGACATGACCCTTGAAATCCATTCCAGTAAAATCCAGCTTGCAAAGGCCAATTGGCGCTCCTTCCCTTTGGAGGCTCGTCCTGCGCCCGCTTGGCACTTTATGTCCACATTTGGGGTATTTCTGTACTTGGGAGAAATTGCGCTACACGTTTGGTGTTTTTTTTTTTCTTTTATCCCCTTGCAAAAAGGAAAATTGAAGGCTAGAACAACATTTTAGTGTAAAAAATAGAATTTTTTCCTTTTTTACACCACATTGTTCTGAAAATGTGTGAAGCACCTGTGGGGTCCAGATGCTCACCGCACCCCTTGTTACATTCCTTGAGGGGTGTAGTTTTCTAAATGGTGTCCCTTTAGGGGTGTTTTTAATGTTTTGGCACCCCAGAGCCTCTGCCAACCTGAAGTGGTACAGTCAGAAATGACCAAATATAACGGAGGCGTTGAAATTCACTAGGCGCTCCTTTGTATCTGAGGCTTGTGGTTGCGTCAAATAGCGCAATAGGGCCACATGTGGGGTATTTCTATAAACTGCAGAGACGGGGCAATAATTATTGTGGTGCATTTCTCTGGTAATAGGTTTATAATTATGAAAGATATTGGATTACAATAAAATCTCTGCACAGAAAATAAAAATTTTCAAATTTCTTACACACTTGGCTTTTATTTCTGTGACTCCCCTAAAGGGTTAAAACACTTTCTGGATGTGCTTTTGCAGAGTTTGGGGGGTGCAGTTTCTGAAATGGGGTGCATTGTGGGGCTTTCTAACATACAGGCCCCTCAAATACACTTTCAACCTGAACAGGTCCCTAAAAATATCTGATTTTGAAATGTTACAGAAAGTTTGGAAAATTGCTGCTAATGTTTTAAGCTTTCTATTGTCTAAAAAAAATGAAAGATAGTTTAATAAATGCCGCCGCCAAGTAGACATGTTGCTAATGCTATTTAATATATAATTTATGTGGTATAACCATTTTCTGTATAAGCAGGAAGGTTTCAAAGTCGGAAAAATGCATTTTTTTCACAATTTTTCACGTTATTTTGGTGTTTTTCATAAAGATTCATTATGAGTATCGACTCCATTTTACCAGAAATGTAAAGTACCATGTGTCACGAGAAAACAATCTCAGAATCAGCCAGATAGGTAAAAGCATCCCGAAGTTATTAATGACTAAAGTGACACGGGTCATATTCATAAAATTTGTCTCTGTCCTTAAGGCCATTTCAGGCTCTGTCCTTAAGGGGTTAAAAGCCATAGCACTTGCATTTTCACCTACAGACCCACATGAGCCCTTATTTTTTGCGCCACTAAGGCTAGGTTCACACTGCGTTTTCAGCATCCGTTTAACGCATCGGTTTTTTGCAAAAAACGCATGAAAAACGGATTGCAAAAAACGGATTCATTTGTGTGCATCCGTTTTTCCATTGACTTCCATTATAAAAAAAACGGATCCGTTTTTTTTGGCGGACCAAAACGGACCAAAAAACGTTGCTGACTCTATTTTTCTGGACGTTAAAAAAAACAGATCCGTTAAACGGATGCTGAAAACGCAGCGTGAACCTAGCCTAATTGTACTTTGCAATGACAGGCACAGTAAAATTGAAAATAAAATTCAATATTTCTTATTTGGGGGGGGGGGGGGGGGGGGGGGGGTTTGCCATGCGCCATATGGTAAAACTGACTTGTTATATATGTTCATCAATATAATTACAACGATATGTAACTTGCATAACTTTTATTTTATTTGATGGCTTTTACTAAATTAAAATATTTTTTTTTTAAAAAATGAAATGTTCCTCTTAAGGACGAAGCCAATTTTCGTTTTTGCGTTTTAGTTTTTTCCTCCTTGTGTTTAAAAGGCCATAGCACTTGCATTTTTCCACCTAGAGACCCACATGAGCCCTTATTTTTAGTAAGTACACTTCGAAACCAACAAAAAATTCAATTTGTGGTAAAATTGAACAAAAAAAACACATTTTTTTTCATTTGATTTATTTCGCCATTCGCCCTGGGGTAAAACTGACTTGTTATGCATGTTCCTCAAGTTGTTACGATTACAATGATATATAACATGTATAACTTTTCTTGTATCTGATGGCCTGTAAAAAATTCAAACCATTGTTAACAAATATACGTCCCTTAGGGTACAAACCCACACACCGTATACACAGCAGATACGCAACAAATACGCAGCAGATTTGTTGGTACAGATTTGATGCTGTGTTCAGTTATTTAGATCTAATCTGCTGCGTATTTGCTGCGTTTTTGCTGCGTGTTTGCTGCGTATCGCAGCAGTAAATACGCTGCATATACGGTGTGTGGGTTTATACCCTTAAAATCACTCCATTCCCAGGCTTATAGCGCTTTTATCCTTTGGTCTATGGGGCTGTGCGAGGTGTCATTTTTTGCGCCATGATGTTTACTTTCTATCGATACCTTGATTGCGCATATACGACTTTTTGATCGCTTTTTATTAAAAAAAATTTCTGGATTTGATGCGACCAAAAATGCACAATTTTGCACTTTGGTATTTTTTTGCGCTTACGCCGTTTACCGTGCTGCAGCCGAAAACAACCAAGTGCCGAGCCGGGGTCAGCGCCATCTTGGAGAAGACCCCTTCAGGTAATAGACACGAAGATTTCTCCTCCAGGACAACATCCCGGGGGGGGCGATCTCTGCCACTAGACACCAGGGACAGCTGCATACAAGTGATCGGATACAGCTGTCAACTTTGACAGCTGCCTCCGATTACTTAATTAGCGGGCACGGCGATCGGACCGTGCCCGCTAATAGCCGCGACCCCGGGCTACACGCGGCACCCGGAGTCGCGGCGGTTCAGAGCATTCACTTCAGGAATGTGATAATTTAATAGTTCGGGCGATTACACACGCGGCGATACCTAATATGATTATTTATTTATTTTTATGGGGGAGTTTTTGATTTTTTTTAGGGGAGGGAATTTTTTATTAATAAAAAACTCCCCACCCCCCCTGTACAGTAATGAGAAGCCCCCTGGGGGACTTCTATTTACACAGCACTGATCTCATATTAAGATCAATGCTGTGTATATTATAGAGCACTGCTCCATCAGATACATGGATTGCCGAGCCGGGATCAGCGTCCTTTCAAGCTGAGCCCCGACCCGGCCACTAGACTCCAGGGAGAGGGGCTGCACAGGACTTTTAAATGCAGCTGTCATGTGTGACAGCTGCATTTAACTGTCCTAATTAGCAGGTGTGGAAATCGGCCTCACCCACTAATAGCTGCGGTCCCGGGCTGCAGAAAGCATCCGGGATTGTGGCGGTTCAGAGCAGGGTCGCGGCGCGGCCCCTCTCTGAAAGTCCCCACTCGCCTCAAGACGTGCCGGTATATCCTGCAGAGGGTAGGGGTTAATCAGCCGTCACCTATTAGGCTGGGCTTACAAAAACATGGTCAACCACATTTTTTTGCATTAGGCACGGCCATCCGGCGATGAGGATTGCTGGCTCCTCTGCAGATCTTTGTCTTTATTACGTGGAGTGATATGTTCCCGATTCGGTCGGTTTTGGCAGATAATGGCTCTGTGTAACAGGGCCTGTAGGCTGTATCCTAGTGATTCTCAATTCCAGGCCTCAGGCCTCACCAACAGGTCATGTTTTGAGGAGTTCCTTAGTATTTCACAGGTAATATAATTATACTCAGTGCATCAGGTAATAGCACAGGTGTCCTTTGTATGGGAAATCTTCAAAACATGACCTGTTGGTGAGGCCTGAGGACTGGAATTGAGAAGCACTGCTGTATCCCATACTATATACTTACTGGAGCTGACTGACTGGGGAGAGATGAGACGCACATGGATCATGGGGGTGACAGCGATACCAGGAGAGGAAACAGCAGGAGTAGGACATCAGAAGACGCCTGAAGCAGCTGGACCCTGAGCGGAGGAAGGCGACTGACCAGGAGATTACCAAGGTCAGAGGTTACGGCTTTCTGAGGGACACCAAACATGGCCGCACCTTGTTTGTAAGCAGGAGCTCCAATAAAAGGGACTAAGTCCCAGATGTGGGCTGCGGCTCTATCCATTCCTATGCAGCGCTCTTCTAGCTTACTCAGCTGTTTCTGGAATGAATAGAGCAACCTGGCTTTATTCATAAAGAAGCTAATACAGAGATCGTGGGGGGTACAAAGATCGGACCCCCAATATCTCTTACATTTTTCTTATCCCGCTACTAGGAGAAAAAATTATTTTTCTCCGACAACCTCTTTAACGTCTATGGTGTCTGCACACACAGAGGAGGAGATCCTGCACTGTCTCTGTGCACAGCCTAAAATCAGCACTCCTCTTCCCACCTCCCTCCTCCATAGAGTTGTCTTGCTTCTAACTTGATCCCTCAGTTAGTAACAGGACGGTACAGAGTTGAGTTTTCAGCGTGAAAGACAGTGTAGCAGAAAAGGGGGAGGGAAGATTTTGATAACAGGAGAGAAGGAAGTATTTTATCTGATAAGATATATTACCAAGTTTCTAATATTTGCTTGTTCTGCTGATCTATGCAAAGTTCCTATGAGTGCACATGACCTTTATTGTACCTTATATATTGTAATACATGTATTCTGTTATCCTAATAACCGTATGTTTTCAGCTCTTATTTCAGGACGATACAGAAAAAGGACCTGAGAACAGGATTTCTCTAAATTCAGTATTTTCAGGTCAAATATTATTTTTGTGTAAGAACTGCCTCCTACTGTTCATCTTCGGCCTCCTAATAATATTGTAGCATTTCGGGAAGAATATACAGCTCAGAATCCCAATCTCTGAAGCCAATATAGCAAATATCTCCACCATGACCATGTTCTTCCCCTTACTGCTCAGATAGGCTGGGATGGCGCAGATCCACACACTGCAGAACACCAGCATGCTGAAGGTGATGTACTTGGCTTCATTATAGATATCAGGTAATGTCCTCACCATAAAGGCCAGAACAAAACTCACCGCTGCCAGAAACCCCAAATACCCCAACATGAAATAAAATGCCCCAACAGAACCTTCATTACACTGAATGATGATCTTTCCAGGATAAGAGTCCATGTCCTGCTCCTGAGATGGAGGAGAAACCCCCAACCAAATAACTCCATTCAGGAGCTGAAGAGAGGAGCAGATCAATACTACAGAATTGGGCAGCTTTACCCCCATCCATTTCCTCCAGGGGCTTCCAGGTCTGGTGGCTTTGAAAGCGATGGAAACCATAATGGTCTTGGCCAGGATGGAAGACACGGCAACAGTGAAGGTGACTCCGGTGGAGATTTGTCGTAGCATGCAGGTTATATCATCTGGGCGACCAATGAACAGGAAGACACAGAATAAACTCAGCTTCAGGGAGAGAAGAAGAATGAAGCTGATGCTGCGATTATTGGCTTTTACTATCGGAGAGTCCAGGAATGAGATGAAGATCCCGGATACAGAGACGGTTATGATAAGAAATAGTCCAGATATGGAGGAGAACACGGCAGCCATTGTGTCCTCATCATAGGAGAGATACTCTATCGTTCTTGGTATACACTTATCTCTTTTGATATTTGGCCATTGATCATCTGGACATTTTTTGCAGTTTTCACTATCTGAAAAAAAAATTAAAATAAAACATTTAACAAAAAACTTTAGGGTAGCTTCACACGTAGCGTACCACAGTTGATTTTTTGCTGCGGATCTGCAGCAGCTTTGACTAAATAAATAAACACAACATCAGATCCGCACTGTCAGATCTGCTGCAGATCCGCAGCAGAAAATCCACTTTGATACGGTACGTGTGAAGCTACCCATAAAGCAAATGTATCATCAGGTACATTCACTTTAAGTATTGCCCATGTATAGAACAGGGATGGTGTAGGGAAGCTGATTCCGCAGTCCTTTTTTCAAACCAGTGTACGGCGCCGTTTTATTCACAGGTATCGGGCCGGGGGTGAAGCACTGGAGAGTCAAGAGCCCTGTCATAGAACAACGTGAATAGAAATACACCGTAAAGGGGAATCAGGCCATGGTTCAAAAAAAAGGACCACGGCACCAGCTTCCCCACTCCAGTACCGTTCTATACATGGGCAATACTTAAAGGAGAAGTCCGGTGAAAAATTTTATTAAAGTATTGTATTGCCTCCTAAAAATTATACAAATCACCAATATACACTTATTACGGGAAATACTTATAAAGTGTTTTTTTCCCTGCACTTACTGCATCAAGGCTTCACTTCCTGGATAACATGGTGATGTCACTTCCTGGATAACATGGTGGTGTCACTTCCTGGATAACATGGTGATGTCACTTCCTGGGTAACAAGGTGATGTCACTTACTGGATAACATGATGATGTCACTTCCTGGATAAAATGGTGATGTCACGACCCGACTTCCAGAGCTGTGCAGACTGTGGCTGCTGGAGAGGATGATGGCAGAGGGATGCTCAGGGTCCCTCCAGTTTCCTGTGTCCCTCAGTGTCCCCCTGCCATCATCATCTCCAGCAGGTACATTCGCTTTAATATTTACATTTTCTTTTTTACTTTTAGGGTATAATTGTTGTGAAAAAGTGGCATCCTATGACTGTATCACATTTAAAAATGTTGTACGGGGTCAGTCACTAACTCTCAACTAAATTCCCAGGATGCCATGGATGTAAGTGAGTTGCATTATTCTTGGCAAATATATTACCTGTATACAGCATTTTTCACCTATATCTGCAGGTGCTATCTTTAATTCTTAGTGGACCCCCTCTAGTGGTTGTAGACTCGCTGCTATTATGTCTCCATTAGAGACATGCGAGCATGCTCTATCAAGTATAGTAATCGCTTGAGTATCGGGCTACTCAAAAGTACTCAATACTGGAGCGAGTACTGCATGCTAATCGGGTGTACAAAACCTTGTTGAAAGGCTGCTGAGCACAATGCATTTCCACAGCCTTAATAAATTGTACCTGTCACAATCGGACCTCGTAGATGAGCAGAGAGATTCTCTGCTAGTCCAGAAGGTTGGGTCTCTGAATACAGTGACACATAAAATAATGCATTATCATATCCATGGAGACCCAACCTTGCAGATCAGCAGTGGATCTCTCCGTTGATCCAGTAGGTCTGATCTTGACAGGTATACTTTAACGGGGGGGAAAGCGGAAAAAGTATACCTACCGGAGTGGTCTTCTAACTGTCTTCACTATCACAGCTCAGCTAATCAGCGGCTGAGGCAGGACAGCAGCCGCTGATTGGCTGAACAGCAATAGTGAAGACAATTGGAAGAGCCATAAGTATAATTTCTCTGCTCTTCTCCCCACCAACAGAGCAGAGTCTGACAACGTCTATTCACTTTCTATGGGACCGCCAAACATTGCCAAGTTGCGTGCTTGGCAACTTTCCGAAGTCCTATAGACTATTAGTGGAGCAGTGGTAGAGCATGGACATTACAGCTCCATTCGTTAGTTGGGACTAGTTGACTGGTGTTCTCAGGATCCGTAGATAGAAAAAACTGTATATCTAAGGCCAGGGTTACACTGTGACTTTATGTAGCAATACAAGATGTCAAAAAGTAATTTCATGGTTCCAACCCCTGAATGTTTGTATGATTTTTATGTTGTGAATCAGGAAATATTCACCGGATACACTGGATACGTGTCCTTCTGAACATAGAACACAGTCATGGCAGCATCTGTGATAGGTTTCTTTTGATGCTTGGCGACTTCCTGGAAAACACGGTGTAGAACAGAAACCTTTCGGCACCTGGGTATAAAAAGAAAACATGGTTTAAACCACTAACTGTAGGTTATAGGAAATAAAAAACAGAGCGTATGGTTTTTATGGATGGACGATGAGGAGCAGTTTGTGAGTAAAAGGGCAGCATTAAAGGACAACTCCGGGGAGGGAGATTTTTTTGTAAAAGTGCCAGGGAAGGGGGAGGCTGAAAGAAATAACACGCTCTTACCTCCCTGGCTTCAGTGCTGATGCTGCATACTGCCGCTCCAGTCCCCTGGTCCCCAGCCTCTTCCAGGCCAGAGAGGAAACCTAGGACGTCATGTGTCAAGCCCCCTCAGCCAGTCAGAGGCCTTACAAGGGTCCCGACTCGGCCGCTGACTGGTTCAGCAGCCCTGACACATCAAAAACCAGGTCAAATCTCTAACCATGAAGCTGCTGAGGACCGGGGGACCAGAGCAGTCTGTGTACAGAAGGGATTCATTTTTCTGTCTCGTTTCAACTCTTTACACTAAGAGGAAACACTGGAATCTGGAGGGGCAAGTAACCCAGTGGACACCAACCTCTTCTTTGTCATTGACCACCAGGGATTCTGACATTGAACCTTTTCTGCTTATGTTCACACTGAGCAAGGGTGGGTTCATACTGAGCGCGGCCGTGCGTGCTGACAGACAGCGGAATTCTGCTGACATTATCCGTGAGAATTCCTCAGTATGAACCCACCCTAAAACAGGCGGAACTTTCCACCACGGAATCCCGCCTGTCTCAGGAATGAACAAGTAGCAGGAGGATCACAGCAAGAAAGGGGTTAAGCTAAGCACTGAGCTGCTATTTTTGCTGCTTCGAAGCCAAAGAGAGGGCAAGATTACAGCTAGACATGAGCAAATGTTTCAAAAGATCGGGTTGGCAGGTTCGCTGAACTTTGGAAAGCAAAGTTCATATTCTTTCCAAACCGAACCAAGTTCACTTATCATACTTACTTGTCAGTGCTCCGCCGATGTCCTCTTTCTCTAGTGTCCTCTGCAGCCGCTTTCAGCCCGCTCAGCCAATCACTGACTGAGACAGGAAAGCACAGCAGCCAGTGATTGGCTGAGCGGGCTGTCACTTCAGTGTCACAGCCCGCTGAGTCAATCGTTGGCCACGGCACTGCCTTGTCTCAGTTCAGTCAGTGATTGGCTGAGCGGGCTGGAGACACCGGCGACCTGTAGGAGGACATCAGGGCGGCATGTACAGGTGAGCATACAGTACCATTGCCGGATGCAGGAGTGAGTGCATGCGAGTAGGGCCCTCACTTCTCGTGTATGGATAATTATATATTTATGTCGATGTATGTACTCCCAGAATTGTAAAGTGCTGCAGAATCTGTTGGCGCTATATATATAAAAATTATTTTTTTTTTATTTTATTTTTTATGTGTATTAACCCTCTGATGACCAGGCCAAATTTTGTTTCTGCTCTTTCGTTTTTTCCTCCATGTGGTTAAAAAGCCATAGCTACCGCATTTTTTCACCTACAGGTTCACTTGATCCCTCATTTTTTGCGACACCAATTGTACTTTTCAATGAGAGACTTAATTAATGATCAACTTTATACGATTGGTGCCCAAGGGTGTGGTGCAGCTTATAGGGCTACAATATTCTTCGAATAAAGGGCAGTTCATCAAGAGAGGTTCTCTAAATGGCCTCCATGACCATACCGCAGTGACGGAGGGCTCAAAGCTCAAGTATTTGATTTATCAGATCCGCTTACCACTTAAAAAGCATTTTACCATTTCCATCTCTCATTTATAAATCGTCGTCCTTTACCTTCCCGTGTCTCCAGTTTATCCTCTGGGGGAAGACAGTCAGCTGTTCATTCTCTGGAAATCTCGGCTCAAATATTCCCACGTATCTTTGATAAGAAAAATTTCTGATAGACTGAAGATATTGAACGGCATCTTTTATCCAATTCATGATCTCCAGGGTTTCCAGCATTTCTCCTTTTCCATTAAAAAGCAAGTCTTCAATATATGAACTTTTGTATTTGATTTTATTTAGAAAAAACTTGAGCTTTAAAAAAACAAAAAACAATTAATATTGAAAAGTATAAAAGATGAAAGGCATCGAAGAAAAGAACAAATGTTACCAGGACAAAGCTTCATTTTTTTTTATGAGGAGGAGAAACGGTGCTGACCAGGAACATATTGACATTGGGGAACTCAACCTCATGGAAGTAATTGGTATTGGTGATGGTGCAACAGCAACAACTGAAATAGACTATTACACCAAATGAATAACGGCCATACGTGGCCGATTACCATGCATTCCAACAGACTTTAGTGTAACAGCTCTTTCAGTTAAAAAAAAAAAAAAGAGATCACGATAGCAACAACCTGCTGCCTGTTGCTCCGAGTATTAGGAGTGGTGGCATCAGACCGCTGCTCTCTTCTATCAGCCCCTCCTGACACTCCCCGCAGCCTTCCCGCTCGATGTCTGTGTGTGTAATAGCACAGCAAGCGAACAGGCAGCAAGACAGGTCGGAGCTTGCTTGCTCCTAAATACGGCACTTAAACAGAATTATTGGAATGTAGTAGTTGTTGCTTCTCGGGCTCCAGGCTCCCTGGTGTCCCACTCAGCCAATCAGTGCACTTGTGGTGACCCATCCCCGCGGTAATATGGAGGTGGTACGGCAGGTCACTTGCTAGGTAGTATAGTGTGATGCCAGCTTTATGGTGGTTGGCCGAGATGTAGGCGGACCCTAGGGTGGTATGTAGTGACGCCAGTTATGAGGGCACACCTGCTTTTATTTTTAGGGGCCGGTTACACCTTTTTTTCCCTGTGGTCAGTGACCTGCCGGGCTATCGCTGGGTCCCTTGGGTTATTATCACGGTGGGCCGGAGTGGAGTAGAGACCCACCCGGACTATAGGCACTGCCACCCACAGAAAGGGTCTGTTTGCCAATCTTGTTTACTCTGAAGATACCTGCGTGCAGCAGAACATACAGCTGTGCATTGACGGAATACTTGACACTTGATACAACACTTAAAGGGACACACTGGTAGCTGATAGAAATCCAGGAAGTGAAAAAAATGGCCCCTGTGCCAATCCACATTGTCTCCTGCTCCTTCTGCTATCCCCCCTTAGGAGACAAATCTTCCATGCCTCTGTCTCACATTGTGTGTGTTAGCTGAGGACAGGCTGATGATGCAGACAGGGGGCAGGGCGTGATGTCACAGGAGGCTTGGCTGGATCCCCCAATCCCCTGAGTGATTCATCATCTTTGACCGGCCAGAAGCAGGTGCTGCAAGGACTGTGGACTGTGATGAACAGCTGAGGGAAAGCATTGAATTCTGAAACCAGTACTGCATTCTGGGAACTACTCAACCATGAAGTACAGAAACACAATACAGAACAAAACCCCCCAAAACAAATGGATTTTTGGTAGTTTTATAACTGGGATAGATATGTAAGTAACGTGTTTTGCTTCTGCAGAAGTTTCTTTTTTTTTAACCTCTACCTGGAGTTCCCCTTTAATAGTTCAGGATCCAGATCTGTGATGAAAGTATAGGAGGTCGTACAGTTGTTCTGACTGGGTTGCGTGTGGAGAGTTATAAAGAAGAATCAGAGGAGCAGAGAAGAGGATGTTGTGAGAGTCCCAACTCAAGTAGTACTGTGCTCTGCCGGGATGTGGGAGGTAGAAAATAGAAGAAGACTTGAGAGAGAATACTTGTGTTTGTGCATCGACTCTTGTCGGAATGAACCACCTATTGCCCTACCAGTGTCGGGGGACCTGTCCTAGTGGGTGACACTAGCCCCAGACCTTGTTACCTGGGATGAGCGGAATGCTGAGGGTTCCCTGCTGACACCCACTTAGCGAGGTAGAGTTCATAGGCTTCTAGCAACTTTGCTCTATCCTGATCAGTTCCTAGCTTTCTGCTCTTGTGGATACTGTCCTGCACTGTGACTCTCCTAGTCCACGGCATGGGTTAAGATGATCTCTGACTTGTTCTCTCCAAGGAAGGGGTTAACACTGCATAGTGTCAAGTGGAATTACTTGAGGAGAAACTGCCAGGTGCGTCCTGTCTCTACAGAGTCTAGCTACAAAGACCACTACACTTCCTCTACCCAGGTGACTTCCTAGCTACCACCCCTTATAAGGTGTGTTGTAAATGGGTGAAGAGTGCATATAGAAGAAGTAAAGAAGGAGATGATAGGACAGAAGAAGATACTCTCATTGGTCCACAGATCCATGTGACTTATAAGCAAACAATAACCCTTTTCATACTTCAGCTGTGCAGCAACTAAGTACATTCACTTACAATAGCGACATCTTGTGGCAAAACTTTATCACTACTACTACATCACCACTTACTTACAATAAGTACAGGCTTTTGTGAAGGGGGGGGGCCAATAGCAACACCTGTGGTGGGACAC
Source organism: Dendropsophus ebraccatus (assembly GCF_027789765.1). Classification (NCBI taxonomy): domain Eukaryota; kingdom Metazoa; phylum Chordata; class Amphibia; order Anura; family Hylidae; genus Dendropsophus; species Dendropsophus ebraccatus. The sequence continues at coordinate 13,309,089 of NC_091460.1, forward strand.
CACACACTGCCCCGCCACAGCCACTGCCGGAAGTCAGAAGCCAGAAAAATAAGCAGGAGTGCAGATAGGTAACATATTAGCCCTGCAGCGGTAGGTATGTGAGTGTGAAAAATTCACTGTATGTAAAGAAAAATGACAAGAAAGAGTATTGAAGGGTATTTCACTGCGGAACAGGCAGCGTGAAATCCCCTGTGATTTGTTAGCCTCCCTTGGAGGTCATGTAAACAGTGTCCCTGGCCGGCTGTTTCTGCACTCTGTAGTGCCGGAAGGGTTAATCACAGTAAGGTCACAAGTATCTTGACCTTTGGTTAACTCTCCCGCTTTACAGATTGCAGAGAATGCTGGCCAGGGATGTTGTTTACAAAAGCCGTTTTGGAAGGGAGGGTGGATAAGGGGGAGATGAGGGGAACAGCTCACACACAGTTTTCTGTGTCTTCAGCAGAAAGCAGCAGCTGAGAACTGGGGGAAGGAGAAAAGGTAATGAAAGGGATTATTCTTCAGGAGGGAGAGTATGATTCAACATGTATTTTACCTCAGTGTAATACCCCTTTAAAGGAAAGCTGCTCTCAAAGGTGGTGCATATCCTTTATTCCCTATATTTATAATTAGAGATGAGCAAACCTGGAGCATGCTCGAGTCGATCAGAACCCGATCGTTCAGCATTTGATTAGCGGTGGCTGCTGAACTTGGATAAAGCCCTAAGGCTATGTGGAAATCATGAATATAGTCATTGGCTGTATCCATGTTTTCCAGAAAAGCTTAGAGCTTTATCCACCGCTAATCAAATGCCGAACGTTCGGATGGACTCGAACCCGAACCCGGTTCGCTCATCTCTATTTATAATGCATTTACTTACTTTATGCTGGAATTTAAATGTTTTCAAATGTTTTTCTCCAGTTCTGTGTAAGAAGGTGGATAAATCATGGAGGGCGTGTGCCATACTCATCACTGAAACATAGACTTTGTAGGTCGTTGGATCGGCAGAAAAGTTTACCAGCCCTTCATATGTCTCCCGTCCCGTACAGTTATGAAGAGGTAAATGAGCAAATAATGAAAAGAGTTTATTTTTTCTACTATTTCCTGAGAAGCACCAATGAAAGTAAATCCAGATGTCCTCCAGTAACTTATCATGGGGTCGAGTGGATGGATGAAAAGTAGATAAACGTTCTTGTAACCCAGGGATGTGACGTATCAAAGGAGAAAACACCAAACTGTGATCCATCCTATCATCCATATCAGGGTGGATGAGTTCTATGGCGATTGACCAGGAAGCCGGAAGGATAATAGTTCTTTGCCTGAGAATATCTGCTATAGAACTGAGTGACCTTATAAAATGCATTGCTAATGTCCCACAGAAAATCACAATCTCAGAAGATGAAGATGTCAGATCTCGGTGATATGTTGTATAGAATACTGTTAGAGAAATGTGAAGTGTAAATTCAGTACAAATCCCATATTCACGGAGCGTTCGGATCAGATGTTCAGCTTCACGTTCTCCGGGGTCATCGGCTGAGGTTATGATCCCGACCCAGTTCCATCCAAAACTTTTAATGAATTTTGCAATTGCTACATGTTGTGTCTCATAGTCCTGGACAGTTCGGAAAAAGTTTGGATACAGCTTCCTGTTGCTGAGAAGTGGATCTCTGGCTCCATAACTGATCTAAGAATAAGAATATTATTTTCAAGGTTAGATATTGAAGTGTTTCTCCTTGGAAAACCTCCATACATAATGGCCGCTACATATAGACAGATCCATGCTCACATAAAGTGGCCAATGACCGCCCCCATTTTTTGCCCCATCACAGTAGTTAGGCGACCCAATAATAGTAATGCCTTTGTGCCAAGAAAATAAAAAACTCTCCCTTCTGCCTATTCGCACTCAAAGTGGCCATGTTCTCTTATTGATGTTAGCAGGCAGGTCATCATGTTGCATGTCCTTGACTGGTCCTGATCTCTTGCATACCCTAGGCCTAAGGGCACTATAACACGATTCAGCCGAAGAGAGCCCCCTCCATGGTGCATTTCTATTTCTCATTCTCTCTACTTCAGGGGGAAGGACCAGAGCTGAGCTGTTTGCCAGTAGAGAAAACAATGACCTTTCCTTTCCCTTACTTGTCTGGCCAATCACAGCTTCTAGGTTACACCATAACACAGTGCTCAGCAGCAGCACAAAGGGTAGAGAATTATAGTAAGTACCGAACTGTTTCTTATGCTGCTGCTGATAATAATGATGATAAGCAAGACGAAAGGTGGAGATAGGATTAAATTCAGGGGGCAGCACTGTGGACAAATTGTAATAGGAACACAATGTACAGATGGGTGGAGATGGGATTACATTCAGGAGGCAGCACTGTTCACAAACAGTAATAGGGACACAATAGACAGCTGGGTAGATATGAGACTAAATTCAGGAGGCAGCACTGTGTACAAATAGTAATAGGATCACACTGAACAGCTGCCAAAATATGGTACACAGCCAAAACTTTCTCTTTCTTCCCTATACTAAGCCCCATTCTCATCCCCTGTGTTCCATATAGGTTAGGTCTACTGCTGGAGACAGAATTGCCATAACAGCAGGCAGTGGACAGCAGTTTGTAGAGAAGGGAGACACCTAGTGACCAGGACTCCAGAAATTTTTGGAGTAAGTTTTTTTGTACATGAAGTGATTTATGTATCTTAGAATATACACTGGATATCACATTGAGAAAAATAGTTTAAAAAGGCGATTACCTGAGTATATCCGAAAATGCTCAATAACTGCGCCATTGGTATCGTAGTGGAGGAATCTCGGTCTCCGATGTAACCGGCCAGGTTCCAGTGTTTCCTGCAGGAATAGTTAGGGACCATAATCCTACCCATGGACATTATATGCAGGACGTCTTTTAACATTTTTCTTATATTTCCACAGGAATCAAACACATGATACCCCAGGGTGATATTGGGAAGGATATGGGGGCTCCTGTTTATTTCATCAATGGTGAATATAAAAGCCTGGAGCTGCTGGTATTCTCTGTTATGTACACTGGGGGCGAAAGGAGAAGAAAAACCTATCAAGAGCCTATCAATATTCAAAGCATATGGACAAGAGCCTATCAATATCATATGGACAAGAGCCTATCAATATTCAAAGCATAAGGACAATATACAGTACGGGAAGCTGGGGTCATTTCCCATCACGTGTCGGCATTCAGCATCAACATTGAGTTGTCGGGATATGGTTTAACCTCACTGACGTTTAGAGAAGGTCACCCCATCTATCATCCCTGTGATTGGGATCAGTGTTATTCCGCTCCTTTGTGTCTCTTGGCCAAACTATATATCAATGCAGCAGCGATCTTCTATCTGCCCATATAATACAATGCAATGCACTGTAACATACATGGCAAATGCAGGGGCCCACATTTACCATAACAACTCCTGTTCAACAACTGTTCAACTCCTTATTGATCCATCACTATTGATCTAAAGGGTTGAAGCGGTACTCGGGCAATTTTTTATTTTTATTTTTCAAATCAAATCAACTCAAATCAATTCTATTTAAAAATCTACTATCTTCCAGTACTTATCAGCTGTGGTATGTCCTGTGGTGTATTCTCTCCAGTCTGACACAGTGCTTTCTGCTGCCACCTCTGATATTAGTGATTAGTGGTATTAAGTCCCCCGCAGCTATAATGTTGCCCCGATATTAAGAAATTAAAAGAACCACCCGATGCCAGCACGACAATCACAATGTGTTACTTACTATGAGCAGAACTGGTGATTTCTGTGTGTCTTGGCCAGCCCTTCATAGGTGATATATGTGACCATAGAATGCACAGGGAATATCCCTCCGATGGAGACGTCTCCTTCCTGATGATACTCGTACTCAAATAAATAATTCTGGATCAGTAGGTCACATCCAGGATTTACAGCGTCACATCCACAGATCAGTGCGAAAAGAACAAAGAGCCGGAAGACATTCAGGGTAAGGACGGAGAACAGAGAGTCCATGAGCATGAGGTCCATGGGCCGTAGCTAAGGAGGCATCACCAGTGACTCTCCGCAGGGCAGGGAAGTCTCTTATATATTCTCCGATGTCAGTATATATATTGTATGCAGCTCATTTCTTTTCATAGTTACATTTATACATGTACAGAAGAAGAGTAAGAATAATCCGCTCACACGGGAGAACCAGTCGGCTCCTGGATTTCTATAGTTGTCATTTTATCCATTTCTTCATTTATTATTTATGAAATTTCTAGGTGCAATAATATAGGACTGTATATCCAACAAAAACTCACATCCTGATAGAGATGACAGACACCGGTTATTAAACCTGCAACGTGTTTCAAATTATTGTTCGATACAACCTTCATCAGGCATGAAACTCATTTCCTCATATTGTCCATTTAAATACACATTTGCTATCAGTCCTGGACCTTACACAATGTATCCGAGTCAAAGGGCCAGGGCACCACCCAATGGCATAGCTACCATGGAGGCAGACCACGCAACTGCTATGGGACCCATAAGGCAAGGGGGCCTGTCCCGGGAAAACCTTGGTCTGCCTCCATGTTATGGCTATAAGAGAAGATGCACGACAGGTCTCTGGTTTTGTAGGTGCTTCACACAAAAGGGTAGCAACCCAAAGTCATATAGTTAAGAGAATCCGGAACAAAAGTGTTCATGCGTTTATTTAACAGCGTGCAATAGGGCATAGCCAAGTATTCACAACATTAAACACCTAGCAGATGCAATACATAAACAAGGGTTGTTTGAATATGTGACAAATGGACGTTTCAGCCCAATCCATTCTCAACGTCGCTGCAAAGGAAGAGGGATACATATGAGTAACTGTGTGCGTTTTTGGTAAGTGAATGACAGTGTATAGCGTGAAGAATATAAATACAAATAAAAATAGAATGGTACCCAATAACGAACATAACGGTAGGGCTAGACGGTATGTACATACATGTAACGATATTGCATATGTCTATTCAAGGTAAAGCAACAAGATGTCAGTCAGGATCAGGGCAATAAGTAAAATGAAGTACATAGTAAGGATAGCATAAGTACATAGTTAGAACAGTACATCGTTTTCACGATTGAGTCCATTAGGGGTCAGAGTCTGTAAAGTATGAATCCAGTAGAATTCTCTTTTTTTGAGGAGGAGGTTCGTGTTATCACCTCTACGGGGGTGGTTAACTTGTTCCAACACTTGAAATCTGCACTGTGCAATGGTATGACCTTTCTGTAGGAATTGTTCTGGTATGGGTAGCCATGTCTTCTTCCAGAGGATTGTCGATTTATGGCTGCTCATCCTGTCCCTTATGTTGGGATATGATCTGCTCAGTATAGGCCAGTGTTTTCTGACTATCTGCTGGATTTTGGGAATCACCGGGTGGGAGGTATGTACAAATGGAACACGGTTAGTATTATCTTGTTTGGGGGTGATTGGTTTGTTAGTGAGAATCAGTGCTTTTTCTTTCTCAAGTAGTGTTTTTGGGTACCCTTGTTCTCTGAATTTGTCGGCCATATTTTCGAGACGTTGTGGTATGGGCGCGCTGTCCGAGACTATTCTAGAGACTCTTTTGAATTGAGATCGGGGCAGGGAAAGTTTTATGGCTTTGGGGTGACAACTGCTGAAATGGAGTAGACTGTTGCGGTCTGTGGGTTTAGAGTAGATGTCAGTACTGAGTCGGCCCTGTGCGTCTTTGGTCACCAGTGTGTCAAGGAAACAGATTTACTGTGGGTCTTAGTGAAGAGTGAATTGGAGTTCAGGGCGGACACTACTGATGGATGTAAAAAACTGTGTGTTTCCTCACTCTCATTCCAAGTACAGAACACGTCATCAATGAATCTGTACCAGCATGATGAATGGGCCTGGTACAATGGGTGAGTGTATATATGTTCAGTCTCAAGCTATTAGCAGAAGAGGGTGCCATGTTGGACCCCATTGCGGTCCCGCACTGCTGCATGTCTCCAAACAAGAAAATATTTTTATGGAGGACTATATGGAGCAGGTTTAGACAGAATTCTATAGTTTGTTCCGATAGATCAGTAGTCAGGAGTATGATTTTGACAGCGTGTATGCCCTTTTCGTGTTGTATTGAGGTGTACAAGCTATTGATATCAAAGCTCACAAGAAGGCTGGAGGGTGAGACCTGTTGTAGGGTTCTCAAGTGTTCTAGAAAATGTCCTGTGTCTAAAATGAAGGATGAGGTATTTTTGTTTACTGGTGTGATGATTTTTTCAAGAAAAATAGATAGGGGGGGAGGCAGGATGGAATCTGTAGATGCTACAATAGGGCATCCCAGTGGATTGGTCAGGGATTTGTAAATTTTTGACAGGACATAGAAAACCAGTGTAATTGGCTGGATGTTTGTCAGGAAGGACTCTGTTTTCTTATGAGTGATTCTTTCATGAAATGCTCTTTGTAGGAGTTCTGAAATGCATGTACGATTATTGGGGGGGGGGGGGTCCTGGGACAGAGTTGTGTAGTTAGCACTTGATCTCTGTTATGTAATCCTGTTTGTCCATAACTACAGTGGCCCCACCCTTATCTGCCAGTTTCATGAAAATCTGTGTGTTGGACTGAAGTTACTTTAATGCATATATCTCCGTTGTGGATAGTTTATGGTGAGTGGGCAAACCTCCTCTCTGTGTTTCTTTTATGATGGTTTTGACATCCTGGTCAATTAGTGAGATGACAGTCTCAGTGGCAAGGAACGTTTTAGGGGGGTTATATGAGCTCCGGTTACGGAAACCCATGGTGGAGATGTATAATTCAGCTGTTTCCACTGCTCCCCTCTGTGGGATCGAGTTTGGGAGTGACCCAAAATGGGTTTTAAGTTTTAAAGTTCTGTAAAAGTTATTGAGTTCTTGCTCAAGTAAAGATGTGTCGAGGGGCAAAAGGAGAGACCCTTTTGTAGGACCTAAAGTTCTGTTGGTGACAGGATATAGGAGGAACTGTTCACTACCAGGTTTGTTGTCTTACCTGGGATCGGGTCTGCATTCTTGGTCCGTTGTCTCTGGTACCTCTTGCCCGCCCTCCTCGTGGGTTTCAGGAACCTCGGCGTTGCCCTAAAAATTGTGGTTGATGGCTTTGTGTTGAGGAGTCGCTGCTGGAGTCTCTCCACTGTTTTTGGCGTCAAGTCGGCCAAACAGGGAAAACTGTGAGGATTCTTGCCATCTGTACAGCTGGTTATTGAGGTAATCCTCCGTGTCACTGTGAAATTTTTCCCTTTTGCAGTACTCAAGTGTTCGCTTGTAGTCACTTAGTTTTGGTTTTCAGAGTCTCCCATTCCTCGGTGTTAAGTGACGTTGCCAACTGTTCCTCTGTTGCTCTCACTTGTTCTCTGGTCGTGGTGATAGATTTGTGTAGGAATTCAAGCATTAGTACAATAATACTTATTGGTGTGTGCTGTTTTTTTCTGTTTTTACCCACAGGTTTTTTCCTAGTTAGCAGAATTATGGATTTCAAATCCAGGGAACGGTCCTGGCAAAGTCAATTGGAAAAAGTTTTTAACAATGAATCCGCGGCTGAGGGTGGTAGCGGTCAGAGAGATGTGCAAAGCTTACAAAATACATTGGGGGAAATGTATGAAAAGGCGTAAATGCTTTTTTTAGGCGCAGATGGGACACAACGGAGTTTGAAACCCCACCCAAATCTGGAGACAAGAGAGGGGGAAAACTGGCCATGTTTTTGTAACGCTGGATGACGCCTTTAATGATTTTCAACAGAAAAAGATGTACAAATGGCTAACTGGAAGAACTGGGAGACCTAAAAATAGATCTATGTCTGTATCTTCAATGTCATCTATCAGTGACAGGAGCGACGCTGGGGGAACAACTGGCTATCATTCACGAACAGAGATTTAAACGTAAGTGGGATCACAAGAATACCTCAAGTCGGAAGAAGTACGAACTACAGAAAGGAGCTATGGGTGGATCCAGTAACCCCACGGTAATAAATTTATCTTCACATGTTTTATCTCCCACAGACCTGTCAGGCTTAGAGAAAGACTTGACCTTTTCGCCCTTTGCCCACTTCGACAACTTTACAGTAGTAAAAGATTTACATCTTTTTTCTAGGGCCTTGATATTTAAAAGATGGCACCATCGTAATGAGTGTGAGGACCTACTCCCATCCACAATTGCACACTCTCAATGAATTATTGCAAGAACAACAATCTTCTAATGAAAGTAAGGTACCTGCTGGTATAAGAAAGAAATCATAAAAATTTCCCTTACTTGCTTAGTGTCCTTCAATAGACATCTTTGTACACTTGGTAGAACAAGATTTGTCCCATATTTCCACCAATATTCGACAATTTATCTTCTATGCAACGAGCAAGCATTCATAAATTGAAACAAATGGATGATGCTACATTCAAGCAGGGGAGTAGCTAGGATTCACGGGGCCCCATAGCAAAAAACTGTAAGGGCCCCTACGCACAAGACAAAGCACTGCATATATATATATATATATATATATATATATATATATATATATATATATTCCGTGATGTGGCCAAAAAATAAAATCTGTGGCCAGAGACAGAATTCTGACTGCAGCCACAAAATTGACAGGCAGAGCAGAGAGCCAATGGCTGCTTGCTCTGTCAGTCCAGTATACATAACTATAAGGATCCATTAGGAGCCCTTATGGATAAATACATAGGTGCAGGAGCAGGCTACCTTCTGCCTAACCCCTTATGTACTGCAGTGTGTAAGTGACCCAATGTTTAGAAGACAAGGAAATCTTTGCTCTACTGCTGGTGCAGTGATAACCCCTGACCTCTGCACAGCAGACAGTGAAAGCAGAGGTCAGGAGTCATCAGTGCAGTGTGTTGCAGCATGTTAGTAAACATTGGGTCACTTACACACTGCAGTACATAAGGGGTTAAGCAGAAGGACAAAGGAGGCTCTTATCTTCTCCCCCCGGGCCCCCCTCCTGCATGGGCCCCATAGCAACCGCCTACCCTGCCTCTATGGTAGCTACGCCACTGCATTCAAGCCTGCCGATAAAGGCGGTAACACAGTCATATGGCCCAAGAACATGTATGAAGCAGAGGCCCTTCGCCAGCTGCGTGACAATACTTGTTGCCGTAAACTAACGTTTTACCCATTGTCGTCCTATGTCTGCAGCCTTGAGGAAATCCTTTCCCAGGCACAGGACGAAGATATCATATCCAGAGATCTCCATTCAGCTAAAACAGTACAAAACCCTACCATCCCTACACTATATCTTCTTCCTAAAATTCATAAAAATGCATCCGGGAAGACCCATAATTTCTGGGAGAAACAGCTTTAGGGTGCGTTCACACCTACAGGATCTGCAGCAGATTTGATGCTGTGTTCAGTTATTTAAATGAAATCTGCTGCAGAAAATCAGCTGCAGATCCTGTAGGTGTGAACGCACCATTACGGAGAATGTAAGAAAGTTCTTTGACCATCTACTGAAGCCAATTGTGGAATGCTTGCCCTCCTATGTCAGAGATTCATCAGATTTTCTTTGTAAAATTGAAGGGATCCAACTGGAAACTGACATGTGACGCAGAATCACTCTACACCAGTATTAGACATGAGGACGGATTGGCAGCAGTGGATTTCTTTCTTCAAAGCAGCTCTACAGACAGGAAAATGGCCGGCCTGGTAAATAAATTACTCAATATTAACCCACAATTTTTCACCTTTTTGGGGTACCTCTACCTGCAAATCCGGGGCACTGCAAAGGAAGCATCTTGTACAGCCTCGTTTGCAAACTTGTTCCTGGGGCTGTGGAAGAGGGACCTGTTCCTGTCGGATCATGGACTACCATTGATGGACAGCGTCTTCTGGGCGCGCTTCATCGACGACGTGTTCATGATCTGGCAGGGCAACACTAGTCAGCTACAGTCGTTCATTCAAGGACTTAACAATAACAATCCTAATATTAAGATCACTTACACATGCAGCCATGACCAAGTTGACTTTTTGGACATTTCCCTTTGCAGGGATGTCAATGGATACATACAAACAGATCTTTTTAGGAAAAAAAACTGCTGTAAATTCATATTTACATATATGATTAAAGCTATTCCAGTTGGCCAATGCCTTAAACGGATCTGCTCTTTCACAGATGACCAGAGCCGTCATTTTCTATGGGCATCGGACTCATCTCTGGTGAGCGCGGACGACGGACCCGGACTGAGTCTAGGAGCGGGATTTCAGGAAAAAGTAAGGGCAGTCATAACTTTGCTCAGCCAATCGCGGCTGAGCAGCTGATGACGCACTGGAGGGGGGCCGGCATGAGGGAGGGCTGGAGCGGTCCTGAAGATGACATGATCGTCCCAAGATGGCGGCCGGGGTCGACAGTGATTCCATAAGTATACAGCATCACACTTCCGGGGCTAGTGTGTTTGTGTGTGGGGGGGAACATGGGGAAGGGGGCCATTCACTTCAATAACACACATTACAAAGTTGTATAACTTTGTAATGTGTGTTATTTAGTGAAATAATGCTTTACACCGCACTACCCCTTTAAGCATTGGCCTATTTTGCTTGCAGACCCAATACTACGCACTTACCTTCCACCACAACCGGCGATTACCACGTGCAGAGCCAAAAGCCTTCGGGACATCCTAGTCAAGAGTAAACAAGAGCAGGTAAGGTCTTTGGGTCAAAGTGCCTCAAATGGGGTTTTTACTTGTCCGAGGAATAAGGAAAGAGCTGTGGAGTTTCCTGATAGCCCAGGAGAACGTAATTACAAAATTACTGAACATATAACCTGCTCCACGAAAATGGTAGTTTATCACGCCACATGTCCTTGCGGCAAAATTTATGTGGGGCTTACGACCAGGGAACTGAGATATCCTGAGAGCATCCGGCGCTGAATGCTTCGCGTATTTTGAATCATTATAACATCTGGCCCTTGTGTGGTAGACCGCCCGTCCTTCCCCTTCTCTTCTTCTTCACCACTGGAGGAATACATTACAGATTGTATCCTTTGGATTTGGACAATTAATATAATTATATATGTTCATTTATAACCTTACATGTGGATATGCATTACTCCATTTTAATATGTACATTTAGCACTTCTTTAGCATGGTATTTGTAGCATGCCTGCCGTGATTTGGTGGCTATTCCTTGCTGACCGCTATTTATTGTCACTTTTGATATTCTTTAGAGCGCTTTATATTCAGCATATCATGGTATGTAATTTACTGTGTCTGTATCATATTTATATATATATATATATATATATATTTTTTTTTTTTTTTTTTTTTTCAGTCTGTTGTTATTTTCAGCAATTTTTAGTGTTTTTGTGATATTGCAATCACTCTTTATTCTATAAGGAAAAAAGAAGAAAAGGAGAGTAAGGTCCTCTAGACTAATTAGATTAGATTAAATATAATATATATGCAAATGGACATAAATAATATATACAGACCGAATATTATATATTTTAAAATATAGAAATTAATGTATTATGCACATGCAGATAACATAAAAAATGCCTAAAAAAAGGTAAATCTGGTACCAGAAACTAGTGATATAATATATAAAATGGTCTATTGTGGAGGACCAGAAGAATAAAACTAGGAAAAATAAACCTGAAAAAATAAAAATACAAAATATAGGCTCTGTATATGGGAAAAAAGAAAAAACAAGACAGGATGACTGTGGTCAAGTCTGCAGATGAGCAGTGGTTTGGACATGCACAGTCAGTGCTTTCTCTGCATTGAGAAGGTAATTGATATGATCGGGAATATTTCATGAAGTTTGTAAACATCCAATTAACTGTAATTGATCAATGTTTTCTCTTCAGTGAGAAGGTAATTGATATGATCGGGAGTAATTCATGAAGTTGTAAACCTCCCATTAACTGTTGTTATTCATCTGTGGCTAGTAATATGCCGGTAATTGTTAGGCATGCATAGTATTCAAACAGTCCTTGAGTTATTACTCAGTGTAGATTGTGGCACATGCAATTTATGCAATATATAGAGTGGTATGAGCACCTTATATACAGGCAGCGGTGATATACAGTGCTAGCTGCACTTCTTATGCTCTATACCGTGTCACTCTGTCAGTGTACAGGTTTTAAATATGCCGCTTTTTGCAGGATCGCATCAATTCCTTCACTGGTTCTTTTAACAGTGGGATATGTAGCATTTAATGTAATATAGCACATTTACTGTCTATGAAAATGCTGTTTGTAAATGCAAATGCATAGCATGTAGTGCTTGATGGAAAATAGCTTTTGGTGCGATGTGCACCTCTCCCCCTTCTGACGCTAGCCGGTTTCAGGCCAGGTCGGGTCCGGTGTGGAGCTTTCTTTTGCAGCGTTTTGGTGGTGTAGCAGGCGCCTGCAGCGGGGTTTGCAATTTTTAGTGTTTTTGTGATATTGCAATCACTTTTTATTCTATATCACTTACATTTACTCACCTCACTCGCTGCGCACGTGTGTTGCACTGCACCTTAGTACTCTCACACTTATTTATTCCATATATTTTTCTTTATGAAGATATTTATTGATCAATTTTGTTGTTTGGATAATTATTATTATTATTATATATTATTGTTCATCTTACTATCTTCATCATTCCATGTGTGGGCGCATCCAGACCTTTCGTGTGTATGTGCCCACATACGTGGGCACGGGCCTTTTGTGTACATATTGTCCACGATCACTGTAATTTATTGTAATTTACTGTAATGTATTATAGTTATTATATGACAGGCATGCCATCCTATGTAATTATTTTTTATACATTTATCACTGCCAACTATCACCCAACATGCAAAGAACCTCCAGGAGAGCGGCAGCTGCAGCCCAGAGGAAGCTCAAAGCAACATGGCGCCGGCAACCCTGCTACGTCTCTTCCTGCCTGCTTTCATGCTATGAGCGGAGCGGGGTGATAGACCTCTCCGTCTCATATGACTGTGACAGAGACACCGCAGAACCCCACCGTCCAACTGTCATTAGCCCGTAACACTCAGAAGCAGCAGAGAGGTGAGAACCGGAGGGGACAGACTGTTAATAACAAAGCGCCATTCTCCCGCTCCCCCCACTGCACTCCTGGTCCCCCCTCCTTCTCAGAAGTCAGACAACCTGCAGCGGAGCCCAGCTTCACCTACTGGCTCTATGCCTCAAGTACTGAGCGCAACGGCCCCAACGTTTACTCCATCTTATGCGGGAACCTCACTGCTTCCCCTACAGGACCCCTTTGATGATCTCCTCATACCCGACTTCCAGCTCACTGCCACTCTCCTAAGGGACATACTATGAGCCTTCCGAGACTCTATCCAGCTTAGGCTGGACCACGCCATCGCTGCTATACGGGACTCTGTATTGCATGTTGAAAAGCAGCTGCAGACAGCGGAGGAAAAAATATCTGAGTTTGTGCATGAATATAATGTTTTGGTGGACTCTCATCTGTGCCTTAATGAAGAAATGTGCAACTTACGAGCAACATTGACCGCAGTGGACGATAGATCTAAAATGCATAACTTAAAATTGAGGGGTGTGCCGGAATCCATTGGTACTGCCGATCTGCCTAAGTTCACCAGCGATCTGATGAAAGCTACGTTGCCTGATTTCAACCCAGAGGAACTGACCGTGGACTGGGCGCGCTGCCTGCCGTGGCCGACCCACCTATCCCCAGAAACGCCGAGAGACGCCCTGGTGCGTATTAGACACCTTCCTACCAAGACAGCGTTCCTCGCAGCAACAAAGAAGAACAAATCCCTGCCAGCTCCTTACAGCGACATAGCTGTCTTTCCAGATCTCTCCGCTGCTACATTGAACTTTAGGAGAACCTATGCTCCTGTTACCATCGAAGAACATTCCGTATCGATGCAAGGGATCCTCTGGCCTAGTCATCTTGAAAGGTACTGACATCATCCTGTTTAGTGATCCTGATGAGGGGCTGCAGCTACTACGATCCTGGAACCTCCCTCACCCTCCATCAGACCACCATCCGCAGTGATCCTCTGGCCTCTTGCCCAATCCTCCATGTCTCGTGCCCACTTGAAGCTCTGCGCATTAATGCTGTCTAGCATCTCTAGAACTCCGCCAGTGAACTGAACCTCTAGCCTTCGTCCCTACGCACTCTTGTTTTTCCCCTCAGCTGAAATGTACTAAGTGCCCCCCATTGTGGTCCGTAGTCACTGATCAGTGTTTATCCCCTGATCGTCTGCGGACCTTGTGTCTGTGTCTATTCCCTTCAGTCTATGTCATGCTGTAACCCCATGTGCAGTATGTTCTTCCCCTCCCTCCTGAACTGCATACTGACGGCGAAGTGACCTCCTATCACATATACAGCGACACTTGACCCAAGAGGACCAACTAGGACTGGCGACCTCCCCTTTCTACGTCTATTATAGTGTGCAGTTGTTTAAAAGTATTATTGCTATGTAGAGTGATTTGGTAGTACACTTATACCCTATATGCTTACTAAGTTACCTTTGGATGCACCCTTAAGCTACTATGCAACACCTAATCTTGCTCCAGGAAAGGATGTATTATACGTTACTGTGCGCGGCAGTGTTATATGCTATTTTCATGCTTACCTCTCTCTTGCTACCATTTACACCCACATGTTCCCTCTTCCTTTAGACGATGTTGTATGTTGTGGTTTAGCCTTGATGTTCTCCCCCCCCTACCTCCATATATTCCCTCTCCTCCCCCTCCCATGCAACCTTTGTGGATGACCTTTTACTAACCAGCATATTTCCTCTAATCCATATTCCCTTGTTGATTGCTCACTTGAAGCAGTTTGGAAATTGGTCAAACTTTAAACAAAATTTTTCTAAATCAGAGACCATGAATGTGTGTTAGGACGCCAACCAAGTCCCCTTTGCCTGGCCTACTAAGGGCATTCCATACCTTGGTATTCTCATCCCTCCCACACTCTCCCAGCTCTATGAGGTTAATCTGGCTTCCTGGAGTTCTCCTGGTTTGGATATATAAACATTAGTGATGAGCGAGTGCTTAAATGCTCGGGTGCTCGAGACATATATTTCCAGATTCTTGAGTGCTTGTTTCGAGTAATGAACCCTATTGAAGTCAATGGGAAACTCCAGCATTTTTGCAGGGGACCCAAGCTTGGCTCAAGGAAGGTTGTGTGAAAACCTGTCAACCTCAGAAAATGATGGAAACACCACGGAAATGGACAGGAAACAGCAGGGGCAGCAAGCATGGGTGCCTCTGAGGCTGCCTAATGGCACTATTACACCAAATTCTGTGCAACAGCCTGGCAGTGAGAACACCGGGAACCATTAAAACAGAGGTAGCATATGAACCACCCAAAAACTTAGCCTGACACCACAGAACACCACAGAAATGGACAGGAAACAGCAGGAGCAGCATGCATGGATGCCTTTGAGGCTGCCTAATTGCACCATTATGCCAAATTCTGGGCAACAGCCTGGTGGTAAATCTCAAGACAATAGTGCTGACCCAGACCAAGATGGGCAAGGTACATGCGACCAAGGTCAAAGGCCTTAAGGTCACTTTGAAGGTCAAAGGCCTCAGAGAGTGTTCTCCTGCCAGTGCCTGACAAGCTGACTGCTCCTCTCCTCCCCCCCCCCCCCTTAATAACTTGTGTTTTCAATTTACTAGAATGTCCAGGGCTGGGGCATGTCACCCCCTGACTACTTTAGCCGTTGAGGTAATTTTACCAGTATCATGTCACTCACCACTACTCCCCACAGCTTCTATTCTGAATTTAAAATTATTTATTTATTTATTTTTTAAAATTTGAATTATAATTTGATTTTGAGTTTGACTTAAAATTTGAGTTTGAATTCGAATTAGATAAAATTTTGAGTTTGACTATAACATGGTATGAAATGGACAATACAATCATCCAATAAAATTAGCCGGATTATGGCTAGATTTAGCCTCACACCCTCATGCAGTTGTGCATGAGAGTCATATCATTGGAGGCAGGGATGAAGAAATAACAGTACAGTCTTCTTAAGAGACACCGGAATTTGAATGAATACACTTTAAGGGTGCCTTCACACCTACCGACTCGCAGCGTAAATCTCGCTGCGAGTCTGGCAGGTCCCGGTCACTACATACTCGCAGCAGTCTGAAAGACCGCTGCGAGTATGTAATGCAGCCGCCCCCTTAACCCCCTTCAGCTCCCGCAGTTTGTATACGTTACCTCTCTCCTGCATGGGCCGCAGCCACTGATTGGCTGGGCGGCAGAGCAGGAAGCCAGGACCCGTGCAGGAGAGAGGTAACGCATACAAACTGCGGGAGCCGGGCGGGAGCTGAAGGGGTTAAGGGGCAGCTGCATTACATACTCGCAGCGGTCTTTCAGACCTCTGCAAGTAAGTAGTGACAGGGAACTGCCAGGACGGTCGGTAGGTGTGAAGGCACCCTTAATCCTTTAAAGACTATCTAAGAGAGGGCAAGTGCGGTAGTAGTGGGTGGACTTTTTCCACCATTTTCACTGTCTGTTCCTTTTAGCTGTGGCGTGTATCTTGGAGATACAATAGATGACCAGACAGCCCTGCAAAATAGTCAAATTTAAATTTGACTATTAGTCGAATTAAATTCGATTTGATTTGAAAATTGAAATTGAAGATTTAAAAAAAGGCCATAAAGTGGCCTTTACTAAGCTGCTGACTTCTGCCTTTGAAACAGCTACAAAATGAGAGGACGGCAGAGGGCACCCGCAAGTTTACACCAACCATTTATATGGTTCGAAATGGACAACACAAGGATCCTAAATTAGGATCAACCATTTTCACTGTCTGTTCCTTTTAACTGTGGCGTGTATCTTGGAGATACAATAGATGACCAGACAGCCCTGCAAAATAGCATTTGAATTTGAAGTCGATTTGATTTGAAAATTGAAAGCCTATGAAGTGGCCTTTACCGGCCTTTAGATAAGGCAGGCGTTGAACCTCTCAAAAATTAGGCCTGACACAGCGTGGCGGTGAGAACTCAGTGAACAAGGTGAACAAGGTAGATAAGGCAGGCGTTCAACCTCCCAAAAATTAGGCCTGACACGGCATGGTGGTAAGAAAAATTTTTAACCCGATGGTCACTGGAAAGACAGCCTTACATGAAGTCAGCCATGTGTGCCAGGGTCCCAAAACACAAGAATTCCCTCTCCTCAATAGGCTGACTCTCAATTTCCTCTTCCTTCACCAATTCCTCCTCTTCAGGCCATACACGCTCAACAGCTAAGGATGGAGCATGGGTACCCTGGGTGGTGGATAAGTTACTGGACACATTATCCACTATCCACGTCATCACCTGTTCACGCTGCTGCGGTTTCAATAGCGGAGTGGCCTATGACACATATTTAGCAGGGATGCCCATAGAATTTCTGGAAGAAGATTTTGCATCTTATTCAGGAGGTAACGGGCATCTCCATACCCAATACCCCTGAAGATTTACTTCTCTTTATGTTTACCATGTCTTAATCCTGGTTTAAAAAAAAATCCCTTATAGGACACCTACTCACGCCTGAGGACGTGACAAAATACACAGCCACATGGACTCAATGGCTAATTTTTAGGTCTTCTGGTTCTTACAAAAATGTGACTGTTTGGTTAGCTCCGGGTGTGTTCGCTCCTCGTGTTCTCCACACATTCTCTTGTCTTTAGTGTAGACACCCCCCAATGGTCCGCCTTGCTTGTAATAGGACCTTGAGCATATATCTTGGTTTCTTCTGAGTAATTTTTTCTTGGTCTGTATTTTTTCTGTTCTTTTTTATGTGTTCCTCTTAAACATAAAAGTGTATATTGCATTTCAATGAGCAGACACTGTACAGAGTATAATGGATAACTCATTCAACCCCACTTCACTTCTCCTCTTTTCTGCAAAAGTTGCCGGGTGTGGCAGCACTGACATTGTGCTGTGGATCTGTCCAGGATCTTTCTTCCTAGTCCTCTGTGGCTGCATAAAGGGAGACATTGCTGATTGGTGCAACAGTGGATAGAACTCCTCTGTAGCTCCGCCCTGCCTGCGAAGGAGGAGGAGCAATGCTCTTCTCTGTAGCTCTGCCCTGCTCCTGTCCTGGTGTCTATACCCCGCCCCTCCCCTGTTAGAAACACATTGTTTTTATAGTAATAGGGAAGTAAAATAAATTACATATGTTTGTCCCCAAGAAGGTACAGCGGCCCTGGCCACTAGTGCTACTGTAGTATTACTGCTCCTCCTGCGCTGCCGGCTGATCCCACTAATGTGAAGGAGGACTGGCTGGCAGGGACACAGTAAGCAAACCAGGAGGAGCTGTGCGGAAGGCTAGGATTTCTAGCATCAGTGATGTGTGGGCAGATAGTGACCAGTCCCAGAGGAAGAAAGGACCAGCCCAAAAAGCCCAACAAACCAGATTGCCAGTCTGGCCCTGTACTGAATTCTAAATTTGACATTCAGCTCTTTAGAGATCAAAATGTCAAACTCACAGATATGTCTAGATAAAAATTTTTACATTTAAGCAATAACATTTCCACCTCTCCAATCCTTTTTTTGACATTTGACCGTTTTTTTCCTATCATTGTGGGGTGTGGGGGCTCCTGTCCCTTCAATCATTACCCCCCCCCCCCCTTATAATCATGTTTACCTTATTTTTACAATGTTAAGAAAATAAAATATAATTTTTTTCATACTTTTATTTTTTATACACAGTACATAAATATATAAAATACATACAGTCTGCTCCAGTACGCAGTTTATGTCAATCCTTTGTGCAATCTAGACCTGGATTATTGTGATATATATATACAGTTACAGTAGGTCTAGAAAGGCATCAGCACATAGCCGGGCACTTCTCTTTCCACTCTCTGGTCCCATAGAGTTACATTAAGAGATAGAAGAGAAACTGTAAATGAATAGGTCAATGGTGAATATACTGTATAATGATGTTTGTAAGGGGGGACTTATCTGTGAAATAAGTCAGAATTTTTGAAGTTTAACAAATGACTTTATTTTTTTCTCAGCAGTGACACAATCATTACTGTAGTGGTCCACAGATGGTTGCTGGGAACATACGATACACCAACAGGTGCCGGAGGTTGTAGTATATTTATGTATAATGTTCATCAATAATCCATACTAACCGGGGGATGGGGGGTAATATTTCTTAGTCATTTCTTCCTCTTCCCCAGCAGGTCAGTTTTTTTGTTCATTTCTGATCTAAATAAAATGATAAAACATTTGGGGAGAAACACACATCCTAACAGTCCAGCACTGGACGCCATCACCGCAAAGACCTCCACAGCCACCATGTTCTTGCCTCTGGTGCTCAGATAAGCCGGGATCATGGCGACCCAGACACTGCAGAACACCAGCATGCTGAAGGTGATGTACTTGGCCTCATTGAAAGTGTCCGGTAATGTCCTCACCATGAAAGCCAGAACAAAGCTCACCACTGCCAGGAACCACAGGTAACCCAACATGGAGAAGAACCAGATATCTGACCTTGCATTACACTGAATGAGGATCTTCCCAGGATAAGTCTGATGGTCCAGGTCCTGGAATGGTGGGGAGATAGACAGCCAGATAACACAGATTATAACCTGAATGGATGAACACAACAACACTATGGTATAGGGCACCTTCACACTCAGCCATTTCCTCCAGGGGCTTCCAGGCTTGGTGGACTTAAAAGCAACACAAACCATCACAGTCTTGGCGAGAAGTGAAGAGACGGCAACTGAGAAGAAGACTCCAAAACTGGTTTCACGTAATCTACAAGTGACATCACTGGGACGACCAAGAAACAAGAAGACAGAGAGGAAGCTGAGGATGATGGAGACCAGGAGGAGATAACTCAGGTTCCGGTTATTAGCTCTAACAATAGGAGTGTCCCGGTAGGAGATAAATATTCCCAATATGGAGCCGGTCACAAGACATCCGAAGAGCGAGACACCGGAGAATACAGAAGCCATTGTGTCATTGTGGTAAGAGATGAAGTCCAGGACTTTGGGCAGACATCCGTCTCTCTTCTCATTCGGCCATTCATCACTTGGACATTTCATACAGTTCTCAGAATCTGCAGGAATATTTCATGGCATATTATCTATCTCCTCTTTATCTATTTTTTGTATACATGCAGTGCTGGCTTCAATAACAAATAACAAGTAATATAACATGTCCTCACATAACTATTGGTAAATTATCAGGTCAAGATAAATCTAATATCTCGTGACACAAAATATAACCCTAAGGTATCAGAACAGGCAAAAGGCTTCACAGACGTAACAGTCTTTAATGAAAAGGTCTAAAGTAGTGATGAGTGTAACCGGACCCATCGCGGAAGTCTGTGTTCAGGTCCAGCGTACGGCTACTTAATAAATCTTGTCAAAAGAATGTGGAGCAGCCAATAAATGAGCTTCATAGGTTTTTGTTTGGTGTTTTTGTTTGGTTGCTGCATTTTGTGAATAGGTGTGAATCTGGCAGGATGTGGGTAGACATTCCAGACCAGGTGTTGATTCAATAGGATTAGGATAAGAAAAGAGCCAGCCTCCTACATTAACCCAATTAGGATTTACCTGTACATAAGGAAGCTATAAACTCTGTTGAGTTTACTCTGGAGAGTTGACTACTGGTAGAACTGGTAGAAGCATCGTGGCATAAGTGCAACGAGGCAAAAGTGAGTAGTTAAAAAACTGCAGTAGTTTGGTAACTGCAGGAGATTCTTTGTTTTGCTCAGTACTTGTTTTCACTTGTTCTTAAATAATGTCTGGTTTGGTGCAGTGTAATTCTTGTTTGGCTGCAGTTTTCCGTAGAACCCTTTGGGACTTGGAACCCCCTTTGGGTGCTGTCCAGTTTGCATGCAGATGTCTGGTTTACATTGTGAAATTTCTAGGCTGCGGTCCTTAGTCTGTACACTTCAATCTGATCAGATGAGACTATCCCAGCCAGGAGTTGGTGCAGTTATTGTTGGTAAGGAAGATGCTGTTGGTGCAGTTGGGAATAAAGGTATTATGAAGCTTAGTAATCTTTGGGCAATGTGTACGAATGCTCGCAGCTTAGGAAACAAGATCTTTGAGCTGACGGCCATGATGTCTAGAGATGATTTGGACCTTGTTGCTGTAACAGAGACCTGGTACAAAGAGTCTAATGATTGGGAAATAGCCATTCCGGGATATATTCTGTACAGGAAGGACAGAGCAGAGAGAAGGGGAGGCGGGCTAGCCATTTATGTCAGGGATAGTCTTAAATCGACCCTTACAGGGGCATCTCTACAACAGCTAGTGAAGTCACCAACCAGAGAAGAGAACATTCTAGATTTAGTATTTACTAATGGGGATCGGGTGTCTGAAGTTAGAGTGGAAGAAAATTTAGGTTCCAGTGACCACCAGTGTTTATGGTTTTACATACAATATAAAGACTCCGTAGCACTCGTTTTCATATGCAAAGTGTTCAGACGTTTATTTACAGCGTGAAAAAAGGCAAGGCCAGGAAATATACAATCATTGCAAAATACTTTGGGTTATGGCAACAGTGGATGTTTCGACCCTGTCCAGGGTCTTTCTCAACGTCGCTAGGTGTGTAGAGGGGTAATGCGCTCCTGGCGCTGGTCTGTGGCTTATCAAGCGCTGTGGCCACAGACCAGCGCCAGGAGCGCATCGCCCCTCTACACACCTAGCGACGTTGAGAAAGACCCTAGACAGGGTCGAAACGTCCACTGTCACCATAACCCAAAGTATTTTGCAATGATTGTATATTTCCTGGCCTTGCCTTTTTTCACGCTGTAAATAAACGTCTGAACACTTTGCATATGAAAACGAGTGCTACGGAGTCTTTATATTGGATTATATTTGGATGAAGATCCATCCGTAACCAGCACCACCCAGTCCTGCTGTGCACCCCTGTCTTTTTTACTATGGTTTTACATACAAACTGACTGCGTCCAATCCCATACTACAACAAGAGTATTGGATTTTAGGAAGAAAGACTTTGAGAAAATGGGGGAGTATTTAGATAAAGAATTAAGATTGTGGGATAAAACATCGGGAGCGAGCACTCAGTGGGCAGAATTAAAAAATGCCATATTAAAGGCAACTAGATTACATGTGCGAGAAGTTAGCAAACGTAAAAGGAAGAAGAATCCATTATGGTTTACTAGAGAGGTTAAGGCCATTAAGGGAAAAAAGGCAGCGTATAGGAAGTATAAGGAGACTGGGAATGAAGCTGACAGACAGACGTATAAAAGTATACAGAAGGAGGCAAAGCGGATTATAAATGCTGCTAAAGCCTCAAAAGAAGAAGAAATGGCAAAATCTGTTACTGCGGGGAATAAAACCTTCTTCAGATATATAAGTGACAGGAAGAAGAAGAATGGCTGCAGCATTACTAAAATAAGTGATGGGGAGAATATGTTTATTGATGGAGATAAAGCGGTCGCTGACTATTTGAATAGTTACTTCTGCTCAGTGTTTTCAGAAGGCGGCCTTCACAATCACAGGATGGTTGGACACAACATTGCCTCCAGCTATATGGGTTCAGCTCCAGTGTTTTCAGAGGCGGAAGTTGAAGTGGAACTTGCCTGTTTTAAGTTGAATAAGGCGATGGATCCAGATGGTGTCCACCCCAGGGTTCTTAAAGAACTCAGATCTGTGATTGCTGCCCCCCTGACAGATCTGTATAACCAATCCCTGCTAACAGGAGATGTCCCCGATGATTGGCCAATGTTATACCAATCCACAAGAAGGGGAGTAGAGAGGAGCCCAGTAACTACAGGCCAGTGAGCTTAACATCTGTAGTAGTAAAAATTATGGAAACTTCTAAAAAAGAAGATAATGGATCACCTAAGAATCAACAATTTGATGGATCCAAACCAGCATGGCTTTACTGAGGGCCGATCATGTCAGACGAATCTTATTGATTTCTTTGATTATGGCACAAAAGTGCTGGATGAAGGTGGTGCTGTGGATATCGCCTATCAGTAAAGCTTTTGATACAGTTCCCCATAAAGAGCTGATATAGAAGTTGGAGAAGATTGGACTTAATCCCTGGATAGTTCAGTGGATTTGTGGTTGGCTGAAGGATAGATATCAGAGGGTTGTTGTTAATTACTTTCAGTAAAATATTCAGTATTGGAACATAAATAGGGAAACAACAGGGTGGCCCCTTTTTGTCAATGTCTAACTCAATATGCGAGTATTGCGATCATGACAAGGGCTTGCCAAGGCAGGCATCCATCCACAGACAGCCTTTTCGGGGTATTTGCCCCTCGTCAGTGTGGAGCAGGATTCTGGCTAGTTTGGGCAATGACAAATCAACCAACAAAATACAGTGATCACTGAACTCAAGGAGATCAGTGAAAAAATTCCAATGAAGTACTCAATCAAGGTTCTCCACTGATGCCACCTAAAATTTAAATATGCAAAACAGGAGTCCGTGGAGCCTCGGTTGCGAGTCTCAAAACATGGGATAGCCAGATATCTCTAGCCTGTTGCCACGGGGTGCCTCCATGATGGGGAGAGCACCACACCACCCTGATAAATAACCCCTTAAGTCCCACTCGGTTGTGAGTATTGGAACATAAATAGGGAAACAACAGGGTGGCCCCTTTTTGTCAATATCTCACTCAATGTGCGAGTATTGCGATCATGACAAGGGCTTGCAAAGGCAGGCATCCATCCACAGACAGCTGAGGCTCGACGGCTCCTATTTTTCTCAAGAAACAGGAAACAGTCAGAAAACAGGAAGTCCCGTGTATCCCAGGCAATCTGAGCCCTCACAGAGAGAAGGCAGTCATGTGATTGATGGACACATAAAGCTGTAACTCTCTGTACTGGACGGAATTCCTGTGTTCATACTGTTTTTTCAACCAGCACAAGTCAGAAAATCTGCCTTCAGGAGACTGGACCTGGATACAGTAAGTATAGCTGTTATATAGCTGCCTTCAGGAGACTGGACCTGGATACAGTAAGTATAGCTGTTTTATAGCTGCCAACAGGAGACTGGACCTGGATTTCTGGTCAGTTCAGCTTTGTTTTACAGCATAAGGCCCCGTTCCCACTGAGGAAAGGTAGCGGAATTCCGCGACAGAATTGTCCGCTGCGGAATGCCGTTAGCCTCCCGCTCATAATGGGAGTCTATGGGAGGCGCGCGCTCCTGCCCTGTCCGCGCTGAAGAATGAACATGTTCATTCTTCAGCGCATACAGAGCAGGAGCGCGTGCCTCCCATAGACTCCCATTATGAGCGGGAGGCTAACGGCATTCCGCAGCGGACAATTCCGTCGGGGAATTCCGCTACCTTTCCTCAGTGGGAACGGGGCCTAATAACAACAACAAAAATAATGAATGTATATTGCAAACTTGCTTCATCTCACATCTACTGTTGATTTAGATTTTAAAAGTTATAACGACAGGGACACTTTAACTGCCATGGGGGTTAATAAATAATAAACAGCCAATGTTTACCTGCCTGTGATCCCCGGGTACACTCCTGCTTCAGTCTCCAGGTCCCTGCTCTCTGTCCCGCACAGCCAATCACGGAGCTGTCCCGCCACAGTCACCGATTGGCAGGCCGAGCTGTCAGTGTGCAGGGACTCAGAGACTGAAGCAGGAGTGCGCCAGTAATGGTATTGAGTATCACAGTGGATTTGCTGCAGGGGTATTCCTGTTTCAGCTTGTTATCCCCCAACTATAGGATAGGAGTTAAGAAAATGACCGATGGAGGTCTGACCACTGGGGCCAACACCAATCCTGAGAAAGGGAACACAATCTTCCCCAGAAGGATGCAGTGCGTGGCAGTATTGTATTTAACAGGTCTGATGTTTGGCGGTATACACAGGGGTCAGTGTGTGGTAGTATTATATTCAGATCATGCCGTATGGGAAGCTAAGAGGAGCTTTTCTTAGTTGAAGAATCAAGAAGGGGAGTTAGGACCCAAACTGAGTCTTTTCCCTGGCTGCAGGGAAAGCTAGCTACCCCCCTGCTGGTAAGACAATACTACTACCGGTCTTATTGGACATCTCTCCTTCTGAACACGGGACGCAGTCATAGCAGCAGGTATGGATGGATGTTCGTCTCACCATTTTCCTACTTCCAGGTAAACATGGCTCTGAGCAGCGGGATTCTGGGACCTGAAGGAAAACACAAGAACCTTTACAGGATGACAAAAAGTAATTCACTAAAATACCTAAATATGATGAAAGTAATAGGGGACCCAGGGTTACAGACTAGAGGAAGGGTCTATCATATGAATATGGGTTTCCTATATACAAATGCAGTGTCCTCGTCAAGGCCCGCCTTAGGTTAGATAAAGCCTTCTACAAAACCCTCTTTCGCCCCCCCCCCCCCTAAATATATATGATATTTTAATTTTTTCATTGTGTGTATATACCCAGATGTTCATACAGGCTTATATTTATTAACTCACAGGTGACGTGATCTAATCTGATCAGATATGCAAAAGAACACTGCAGAGACACCATCAGCGTCCTTTTGCGTGCACTTACTAGTCATTGCTCCCACTAGCCAGAAACCTACTCCACACTGATGAGGGGCAAAACCCCCGAAACAGCTGTCTGTGGATGGATACCTTGCTGAGGTGGTTTCCTTGATTGGAGAACGCCTTCGGCTCGGCTGTTCCTTCCCGAAGGGAAGGTCTGGCTAGTTCACTGACGTCGAGACATGTGATGGTGTCTCTGCAGTGTTCTTTTGCATATTTGATTTCCCAGGGGGCAATGTTCTAGAATACACTGACATTGAGACACGTGATGGTGTCTCTGCGGTGTTTTGGTTGATCTCCCTGAGGTCAACCAGCGTCCTTTTGCATGCACTTACTAGTCATTGCTCCCACTAGCCAGAAACCTACTCCACACTGATGAGGGGCAAAAACCCCGAAACAGCTGTCTGTGGATGGATACCTTGCTGAGGTGGTTTCCTTGATTGGAGAAAGCCTTCGGCTTGGTTGTTCCTTCCTGGAGGGAAGGTCTGGCTAGTTCACTGACTTCGAGACATGTGATGGTGTCTCTGCAGTGTTCTTTTGCATATTTGATTTCCCAGGGGGCAATGTTCTAGAATACACTGACGTTGAGACACGTGATGGTGTCTCTGCAGTGTTTTGGTTGATCTCCCTGAGGTCAACCAGCGTCCTAATCTGATCAGATGTCTGGAGCCGGCCATCATGATCGGCTCCCAGTAAAGCCAGAGCATTTGCCCAATTGTGAGGAGTGCGCCGACAGTGTCCCTGGTGACTGGCCCGGTCGGTTTCTAGGGGCGAGTTGGCAAAGGCGTCCTTTGTTCTTGCCGGGGACAGTGCTTCAGTGCCCCAGGCCAATAAGCACAGGTGTCCCTTGTTGTTTTAAGCTGACTGGCGGCCGGCACCATCAGTCAGCTCTATTGTATACTGGGAGTTGAAGTCTCAGGCCCCAATCAGGCCTGGGGCTGGGACTTAACCTCACATAAGTACCTACCTATTCTCCTCCCTCCTTGCCTGTGATAGAGCCTCAGTACCTGAGTGTCCCTTGAGCTAGAAATTATCCTGACTGTTGTTCCTGGTTGCCTGATTTTGGCTTTGGTTTTTTGACTTCCCTTTTTTTCTAATGATTTTATACTTCACCGACCACCTGTTACCGACTTGGCTTTCTGACCCTGTATTAGGTCAGGGACTGTCGACCAGTTATCCGCTGCCATTAGGGTAGTTGCGGTAAGCAGACAGGGACCCTTACCCCAACACTGTAATAGATAGGAGATGGTGGTGCACCGTCAGTACTACTACATAGGTCTTAGCAGCAGCACCACTAGTTTTCAGTACCCAGTACCCAGTGTGTACACTGTACACCAGACTTATAGTGTCCTTATTGTACCGTGTGGGCACTGGGAACAATATATAGCAAGTGTTCTTATAGCCCACTGCGGGCACGTTACACATAGTGTCCCTATATAGGCACTTCAGCCCAGCCTTCCAAAAATTGGGTTGAAGGCCCTAGAGGTGAGCCTTCCAACAATAGGGTAGCAGGCAGGCCATCTTTAGAGATGTCATCCCTGAGGAAGCCACTAGGCGGCGGAACGCGTTGGGTGACTTTCTTCCCATCCGACCCTTCTGCTATATTGTTGGACTGTATATGGTGATCTCTTTTCACTTTTTCTTCTTATGTATACATCATTTTGTGGCCATGTTATGTTATACAGGGGTTCTGCTTAGACAAATCTGCTAGACTTTTAATTGTACATACAGTCCAGGGTTAGGTTGGTTGTTCAGTCCCAGCTGGAACGCCAGCGGGACACATGCTGACATTTTAAGTGTTTTTCTAATGTAGAGTAGTATTCGGGGTTTGTCTCCCTTTTGTAATACTCCTGTATAATTGTAATTTTTGTATTTATGATAGTGTTGTAATAAAAGATTTTTTGATGTGCTACCACTTTGTGCACGTGCTTTAGTTCTTTAGGAGGGTATCTCTTCTTCCTCCTGACATTGCCGCTGAGAAGCTGACAACAGCAGGGCCGCAGTATTCCGCCTCAGGCGGCAGATTCTGCTGTCCCTGAGGGGGCGGCAAAGTCTTCCCTACTGCTGTCATTTTTGTAAATTAACAAAAATGACAGCAGCCACAGCCCTGCTCAGCAGCCGCTCACCTCTATCCCTGCCGTCCCGCCACCCACGCTTACGACGTCAGCACGTCCTTCAACGTCCGGTCGACAAAGTCACCCGCATCACCCGCCTCTGCTCTCCTCCTTGGTGAGTACCCAGGGGGCAGGGGTTTGCTCCGGGGAGGAATTGCTGATCCGGCGGGCAGTTAGATTCTGGCCCAGAAAGGTAGATGAGCGGGTGATCCGGGGGAGGGAGTGTAGGGATACTCAGCATGTTACAGGGACGGGCATCTGAGGCTCCGTGATGGCAAACCTCAGGCGGCAGACAACCTTGAATTGACCCTGGACAACAGTGTGCTCTGTGTTCCAAAACATCTCCTGCTATATGGTCCTCCTCCCCACACAACTCGCTCTGATTTGTGGTGAGCAGGGATTGTTTGATGACACATAGGAGAGGGATGGTTACGCTCACTATAGCATCATGGTAGCTGACCCTCTGGGTGGATTCCTTGTATATGCGCAAAACTTGAAATATCTCTGCCATCCATGCCCAGTCATGGCTGGCAAACTGAGGTAGCTGAGTGGTAGGTAGGCTCGCAGGGATTTTGGAGCTGGTACTCCATCAGAGCTCTCTGTTGCTCACACACCCTGGACAACATGTTAGGCTGCATTCCCACGTTCCGTGATCCTGACGGATCATGGACGTGGAATGCATGTACCGGAGTCCCCCCGTGCCCGGACAGCATCTGTAATTAGATGCTGGGAGCGGGGGAGACTGTATTCATAAGCGCCGCACTGTACTGAAGCAGCCGCACGGTGCTGTTACTACAGCGCGGCGCTTATGAATACAGTCTCCCCCGCTCCCAGCATCTAATTACATGCAGCCTAAGAGGTAGAATTGCAGTGAGTGGTGATGTCGCACATTAGCCGTTGTTGAGGCAAATGGAGGCGTTGCTGGATCTTCCTCAGGCTGGCAGCGGTACGACTTATGAAAGTGGGCACTTTCAACAGTAGCCGGGGAAGGTTGGGGTCATTTTTCAGGAAACGTACCACCAAACGTGGTCTCGTCAAGAATAGACTACTGTTTAGTGTCACCGGACTCTCTTGGCAGAGTAGAAGACTCTGAAATTCATGATATAGTAATTTCAGTCCCCTGTTAGTTTACAATAACGAGATATTTTGCAGAAGGGATCCGATAATTTTTGGAGATTTGGCTAATGATGAATCATTTATCAAACTATTGGTGGTCAGACTTTTATTCTAACAATGGTCAACATACAAAATCCCCAGTACTTTTCTGGTAGACTGCTAAAGCAGTTCTAAGTGGCCAAATTATTGACCATCACATGCTCCCCTCGGGAGATACTGCAGATATCAAAATACTACATAAACAGGGGAAGGATCTGACATCTTATTCGTACAGGCCAATCTCTTTAATAAATTTAGACCTAAAATTGTTGGCAAAGATTATGACCAATAGATTGGCAACATTCTACCATCACTAATAGGCAGCCATCAAGTTGGCTTTATAAAAGGACGTTCTGGTGTCACTAATATAAGAACGGTACTAGCGGCCCAGTCTGGTGTCCAATCTGGGGGTCGTTCTAGCCACTCTCCAGGTCTGTTGGCAATTGACGCGAAAAGGCTTTTGATAATATCAGCTGGGAGTGGCTGGACATGACCCTAAGGGCCCTATTCCACCGAACGATTATCGTTCAGATTATCGTTAAATCGTTCGAATCTGAACGATAATCGTTCGGTTGAAATGCAGTTAACGATTAACGACCGAACGAGAAATCGCTGATCGTTTTATAAGACCTGGACCTATTTTTATCGTTGCTCGTTCGCAAAACGTTCGCAAATCGTTCGCATTGAATAAGACATCGTTCGATCGTTCGCAATAGATACGAACGCAATTGCGAATAAATAGCGAAGGAAAAACGATCGCAATTACGATCATAAGTAACGATTATCGTTCCATGGAAATGAGTGAACGTTTTCAGGTCTTTCGCAATAGCGGTCGTTTGAGATCGTTAATCGTTAGCGATTATGCGAACGATAATCGTTCGGTGGAATAGTACCCTAACAAGATTTGGTATCACAGGTTCATTCAAAGATTTTATTTCCACAATATACACATTACACAGTACATAGACGACCTCCTCCCTATATGGCATGGTTCACATGAACAAGCACTGGATTTTGTTAAATACATAAATTCTAATAATTAAAATTTGAGTTTTACACACGAATTTCAGTTGCAAAAAAAAAAAAAAATTATTTTCTTGATTTGTCTTTGTCATTCCAGGGAGATAGGATTGTTTCTTCCTTATATAGAAAACCCAGTGCGGGGAATGGCATTTTGCATGCCCGCAGCAATCACCCCAGGCACAGAGTATCATTAAAAAATACATCCCTATCTTATACCAGGATGAGACCTGTGAAAAAATACTTGCTAAGGCTAGGTTCACACTGCGTTTTCAGCATCCGTTTAACGCATCGGTTTTTTTCAAAAAACGCATGAAAAACGGATTGCAAAAAACTGATTCATTTGTGCGCATCCGTTTTTCCATTGACTTCCATTATAAAAAAAAACGGATCCGTTTTTTTTGGCGAACCAAAACGGACCAAAAAACGTTGCTGACCCTATTTTTCTGGACGTTAAAAAAAACGGATCCGTTAAACGGATGCTGAAAACGCAGTGTGAACCTAGCCTAATGGAGTTAGATGTGTTGCCAGGAGGGGAGGTACCATTGGCAACATCCTCTCTCCGAGTGCACTTAGAGACACCAAACAAACCAATCAGTCTAACACCTGGCTTCAGGTCCAAGGTTTTCACAAGTGTGCACAATCACGCTGTCCTATGTGCAAGTATGTGCCCTTCAGAAAATCCACATTTGGGTCTTAGGGTATATTCACACGGGCGGGCTCGCAGCGAGATTCTCGCTGCGAGCCCGGCAGGTCCTGGCAGTTCCTATACACTACATACTTGCTGCGGTCTAAACGACCGCAGCGAGTATGTAATTATACCGCCCTTAACCCCTTCTGCTCCCGCCCGGCTCCCCCGCTGTCTATATACTTTACCTATCCTTGCTGCACGGGTCCGGCGTCCTGCTCTCCCGCCCGGCCAATCAGTGACTGCGGCTGGGCAACACACTAATTGGCCGGACAGGAGAGCAGGACGCCGGACCCGTGCAGCAAGGATAGGTAAAGTATATACACAGCGGGGGAGCCGGGCGGGAGCAGAAGGGGTTAAGGGCGGTATAATTACATACTCGCTGCGGTCGTTTAGACCACAGCAAGTATGTAGTGTATGGAAACTGCCAGGACCTGCCGGGCTCGCAGCGAGAATCTCGCTGCGAGCCCGCCCGTGTGAATATACCCTTATATTGGAACTAACTATCAGATAAAATCTTTTCTTAATTGTAATGCGACCTATGTGATTTATGTAGCCGATTGTCAGTCATGTTCTTTGCAATATGTAGGTTCTACGAAACGTAAATTAAAAATTAGGATCTCTGAACATCTTGCTGACATCCGTCTGTTAGGCACTTGTTCACACAAGAAAGCGATGTCTGGCTTTTCTCGCCACTTTATTGAAGTACACCAAGGAAATGTGTCCAGTTTAAATGTCTATGCCATAGAGAAGGTTACCTGTCCATGGAGAGGGGGCGATCATGTCCATCTTTTGAGACAGAGAGAAGCCCTCTGGATTTTGCGTTTAGGTACACGTTTTCAAAAAGGATTGAATTACAGAATCGGTTTATTGTTTATTTATTAAAGTTGTGATATTTATATTTTTTTGAATTTTGCTTCTATTCTGTTATATATGTTATGTACCTTTAAGTGATTGCTACCCCTGAAGGGTGAAATTTACATGGGATCATGTTCACCTGCTAGGGGGGTGGGACTTTAGCAACAACATGTTATTATGTGTCCTATATATATGTAGTACTGTTACACATGTTATCTTGCCATGATTAAGCGAGACCATCCCGAAACGCGTCAGGGGGTATTTTAAAACTTTTGTATGTATTTTATGGGCACCCAATAAACTTTTGGACTTTATGGAGCTGTGAACTTCCTTTTGCCTAAATATACACATCTCCGAAAGGTAGAATTCATACCCCGGGTTTCCTTTCAGATAGCTTTCCCTTACAAAAAGGTACCAGACAAGGTTGCCCCCTATCCCCTTTATATTATCTATATCATATCTCTTCAGACTTTCTCAGGCATATGGGTTGGTTCCCAAGTCATCAAAGTTACATGCTTTGCTGATGATACTTTAATATATATAGATGATCCAGCAGGGGCGTAGCTAGGATTTACAGGGCCCCATAGCAAAAAACTGTAAGCCCCCCCCCCCCCCACACACACACACGCACAAGACAAAGCCCTGCACATATATACTGTGTGCAGAGAAAGGCTCATATGGATTGAGCTGAAACGGTGCTCATGCATTTTGTGGGAGCTGATCGGAGTGCTGTGGTTCTTCTTTGTTTTATATATATATATATATAATATATACATATATATATCCCTGGCTACAGACACAAAATTGACAGGCAGAGCAGAGAGCCAATGGCTGCTTGCTTTGTCAGTCCACTATATTTAACTATAAGGGTCCATCAGGAGCCCTTATGGATAAATACATAGGTGCAGGAGCAGACTACCCTATACTTAACCCCTCATGTACTCCAGTGTGTAAGTTACTCAATGTTCAGAAGACATGGAAATCTGCTCTACTGCTGGTGCACTGATAACCCCTGACCTCTGCACAGCACGCAGTGAAAACAGAGGTCAGGGGTTATCAGTGCAGGAAAGCCTGTCTTTTGCCTGTTGCCTGAGACCTATTACACCAACAGATTATCTGACAGATTTTTTTAAGCCAAAGCCAGGAATGGATTTAAAAAGAGGAGAAATCTCTGTCTTTCCTTTATTACCTGTTCTCTGTTTATAGTCTGTTCCTGGCTTTGGCTCAAAAAAACTGTCAGATAATCTTTTGGTGTAATAGGGCCCTTAGTTTCCCAGCCACACCCGCGTTGCCTGTTACACCCCGGCAGTGCTGGGGTTAAGCCTTCTTTAGGCCTGTCCAGCTGAGCTGGGTGCTAAGGTCAGGGGTGATCCAATCAGCTGCCGGACCCAGTTCCTGATCCCAGATAAATATCAGCTAGCTCCTCATTTCCCTCCTGGCTATTGAGTTATACTCTGCTAGAGATTTTACCTCTGCTATTGTCTGTGTATGTCTGACCTTTGGCTTTATTTCCTTACTTTACTGTTTTGCCGCCTGTCCTGACATTACCGCCTGACTTTGACTACTCTTTTGGATCTTGATTTTGTACTTTTTCCGACCGACGTTGCTCACCCGGATTGTCTACTCTGGCTTATTGTGTTTGTTTAGTCTGTCCAGGAGGGCCGGAGCGGAGCCGCAGGCTTACGTGCAGGCCCGCATGACAGACTTTGTAGGCGGTCCTGCATGTAGGCTGTGGTGGGAGGAGCTAAAGAGCGGTGTAAGCGCGGGCTGGAGGCATTCGGCGCCAGACCCCGAGTTGTGAAGTCAGGCCGCCTGAGTCTCCCCACCTGAAGATGTCCGGCGTGGATCTTCTCTTGGAGCAGCTGCGTGCTGCTGCCAGCTCCTCCGACGCTGCCTGGATGGAGGGGAGGCTGCATGAGCTGCTTAAAGCGACTCTGTACCCACAATCTGTTCCCCCCTCCAAACCACTTGTACCTGTTTTTAATCCAAGATCTGTCCTGGGGTCCGTTCGGCAGGTGATGCAGTTATTGTCCTAAAATCAACTTTTAGGGTACAAACACACACACCGTATACGCAGCATATTTGATGCTGTGTTCAGTTATTTAGATCTAATCTGCTGCGTATTTGCTGCATATCGCAGCAGTAAATATGCAGCATATATGCCGTGTGTGTTTTTTACCCTTAATCCAGCAGCGCTGTGTCTAACGGCCGGGGCTTACATTTGTATATGCATTAGGCTGCCACACCCTCTCCGTCCTTCCTCATCATTAGGAATGATCCAGGAACATTTACTGCTGTTTGAGCTTTGCACAGGTGTCTTAACGATCCAGCCCATGTTCATTATGCACACAGGTGGGGAATAGGAAGCAATCTGCCTGGAGCATTCCTTATCATGAGGAGGGTGGGGAGGAAGGACAGAGAGGTGGTTCCAGCCTAATGCATATACAAATGTAAGCCCCGGCCGTTAGACACAGCGCTGCAGGATTAAAAGTCGTTTTTAAAACAATAACAGCATCACCTGCCGAACCGACCACAGGACAGATCTTGGATTAAAAGCAGCTATTCAAAGGTACAAGTGGTTTGGGGGGTCAGATTGTGGGTACAGAGTCGCTTTAAAGGACAAGTGCCATGAAAAACTTTTTCCCAGTAATTGAAGCACATTACAAAGTTATATAACTCTGTAATATGCTTCAATCACCTATCTGTCTCCCTTCCCTGTCTTTTCCCCCCTCCCTGTCTTTTCCCCCCTCCACCCCCCACCAGGAAGTGTCCTGACTCACACAGACCTGATTACTGTTGCCACCGTCACCTGGCAGCTCCTTCTTGTGAGGATGAGTCATCAGCAGGAGGGCTGCTCTAGGTCCTGTTACAGCAGCCCCCCCTCCCCAGTCCAAGTGATGGCTTGCAGTTGTTCAGCCAATGGGAGCTGAGCAAGCTGAGTCACCTGACAAGGCAGGGGAGGGGGAAGGCTAGTGTAACAGGAGAAGGAGCTAAGAGAAGAGCTTGGTGACGGTGACGACAGTAATCAGGTCTGTGTGAGTCAGGACACTTCCTGGTGGGGGGTGGAGGGGGGAAAAGACAGGGAAGGGAGGCAGATAGGTGATTGAAGCATATTACAGAGTTATATAACTTTGTAATGTGCTTCAATTACTGGGAAAAAGTTTTCCATGGCACTTGTCCTTTAATACTGCTCCCATGGCGAAGGACCCTACCCCACCCCCCCTCCCTGAGGGCAACATGTGCGCCGGGCCCACAGGCGGATTCGTCCCTCTACACGACTGAGCCCGGGATGGGCCCATAGGGGGTTCGCAGGCCACCTCGGGTAGGGGGTATGGGAACAGCGGGGCAAGGGGATAGCATCAGTGAATTACTGGGGAGTGTGAGGAAGCTTCTCGCCCGTTGCGATTTTGCGGTGGGATTAGGTGGGGGGCATCCCCGGTGATGGCGTGGGTGCAGCAACAGTCGGGTTCGGTGGGTAACCGTATGGAGAGTACTATTGTGGGGGGGCAGAGTATGGCCTCGGCGAGATCTGGGGGGGTGTCAGTGTCAGTGCAGACTGAGAAGGAGTCGGACCAGGTTAGGTTAGATGATAGGGCTCGGGGCGAAGTGTACGTGTGCTTCGAGGGTCCCTTTGGTTCTCATTTAAAAAAGGAAGTGAGGGAAAAAATATGGAAGGACGAGTATGTAGAGATTTTTTCGCTCCTTCCTTTGGAAAAATTTAATTTAGATAAAGCTAAGAAAGATAACAGTAAAAAGGAAGACGAGGAAAAGAGGAGGTGGCGGTTGATCCCACAAACCTTTAATAACTGGCTCCAAGCGTTTGCCATTTTGGCGAGCGTTATAGGTGAAAAGGCGCCAGACAACTGTTCAGCTCTTTTCTGCTATATGGATGCCATCAGTGAGGCTCATCGGGTGTACGGCGGCCAGGCTTGGCTCTGTTACGATGAGCAGTTTCGACAAAGGAAGGCGGTGAGACAGAACATTAGATGGGACCACAAGGACATTGGGCTATGGCTTAGGGTTATGGCCCGGAAGAGGTTTGGGCATCCATTTCAAGGAGGGGCCGGCAATGCCGGCCAGGGAAGTGGTACTCCATCGGCCTCTCAGGGAGGGCAATCAGGTGGTCAGAAAACGGGAGTGTGCTGGCAGTTTAACGAGGGTCAGTGCAGATGGGGTTACAGCTGCCGTTTTAAGCACTCCTGCTCCATCTGCAATGGTACCACTCATGGGGCATTGAAATGTTACCGAAAAGGGAAGGGTAAGGGACAGGGCCCCAGTTGTTCCCATGGGGGTGACGCCAGTGAGACTGCACGCGATGCTGCCGCATCTAAATAGGTTCCCTGATAGACAGAGGACGGAGTTGCTTGAGGCGGGATTCAGGGATGGATTTGTCATACCTGCTCCTTCGCATCAGGTACCACCGTCTTTACGTAACTTGAAGTCTGCTTAGCAGCATCCCGAATTAGTGTATGAAAAGCTGAAAAAGGCGCCACGACAGGTTGAGTGCCTGGGCGGATGATGCTTCGGGGTAGGGGGGTGCGCGGTAGTATGAGTGTGTGGATGGGTGTGTGTTTGTTTGTCCTATGGTTCTTCTTCCACTGGCTGGGACACAGCATCCTCCTGGCAGCCTGTTCCAGATGGACTTATACACATAGACTGCTCGTTATAATGATGCTCAACTGCATGGCTCCTGTATTGATCCAGTGTCTTTGTTGCGATGCCACTTGTTTCTGTTCCCAGCTTGTGGATGTATATGGTCTTTGTTTTTTTCTTCTTTTTGGTTCTTGTCTATGCAAAAGTTGAAAAATAAATTCTTAAAAAAAAAAAGAAAAGCTGAAAAAGGAGGTAGATTTGGGCAGGATGGCGGGGCCGTTTGAGTCGCCACCCTTCCCAAATTTAGTGATATCCCCCCTGGGGTTGGTCCCCAAAAAGGAGCCGAATAAATTTCGGCTCATACACCATCTATCTTATTCGCGGGGGTTTTCTGTCAATGATGGTATAGACCCTGAACTATGTTCAGTGGTTTATACGTCATTTGATGCGGCGATTCAGTGGGTTAGATCCTATGGAAAGGGAGCGTTATTAGCAAAGGCGGATGTGGAGGCGGCATTCAGGTTGCTGCCAGTACATGCGGATAGTGTGCGGCTGTTGGGGTGCTATTGGGACGGGGCATATTTTGTAGATCGATGTTTGCCCATGGGATGTTCTATCTCATTTGCTTACTTCGAAGCATTTAGCTCTTTTGTGGAGTGGGTGGTGAGGGACGTGAAGAGTGTTCGGTCCCTCATCCATTATTTAGATGACTTCTTATGCATCGGCCCGCCTGGTTCCCCCATATGCCGCACGTTGCTATGTACATTGGAAGGAGTGGCAGAGTCTTTCGGGGTTCCCCTAGCTCCAAACAAAACGGAAGGTCCCGTGACGGAGTTGAGTTTTCTAGGCATTACAATTGATACCGTTGCCATGGAGTGCAGGCTGTCGGAGGACAAGCTCCTGTCCTTGAGGCATCAGGTGGAGAGGGTTAGGCACCTAAAGAAAATTCAATTGCGGGAGTTGCAGTCATTGTTGAGAAGGCTTAACTTCACCTGCCGGATCATCCCGATGGGTCGGGTGTTTTGTCGGAGGTTGGTCGCTGCTACCGCAGGGATTCGGGCCCCTCATCACTTTGTTCATTTGACCCGCGACCATCGGGATGATCTGGAGGTGTGAGGGAGTTTTTTGGAACGGCAGGTCGTTGGTGTTGACAGAGGTGATGGAAAATGCTGATTTCGATCTCTTCACGGACGCAGCGGGGAGTGGGGGTTTTGGGGCTTATTGCCAAGGTGAGTGGTGTGTGAAGCAATGGCCAAAATGTTGGGAGGGGACTGGTTTGTTGAGAAATTTGGCTTTTTGGAGCTTTTTCCGATTGTAATTTCTGTAGTTTTGTGTGGGGGGGGGGGGATTGTAAAGTACGGTTTAACTGCGATAATATGGCTGTGGTGATGGGCATCAATAGCTTAACGGCCGGTGGATAGGTTGCTGCGTTGTTTAGTGCTTGAATGTCTCCGGTTAATGTGTGGGTGGTGGTGGTACATGTGCCTGGAGTCCTGAATTCACTCGTTGATTCTCTCTCCCGCTCGCAGTTCGATCGGTTTCTGCAGCTGGCTTCGGAAGCAGAAGAGAAGGGCCTGGAGTGTCCAGAGCACCTGTGGGACCTGGGCTGCGAGCAGCAGGACAGCTGATTCAGGCTTCATTGGCCTCTGGTACGTGGGCCTCCTACGAGTCTTCCTGGCAGCTTTGGTTGGAGTGGTGCGCAGGTCTTGGGGGTATTGATTCAGTAGAGGGGCAGTGTATGGCGCTTCTTTGTTGGGCTGGGGATGTCGATTAGAGGGTGGTCGGTAGCAAAACTGAATAGGATATTTCCGGGTTTGGCTTTTGGTTTTACGGTTCGTAGAATGCCGGACATCATGAAGGATTTTGTGGTGGCGCAGGCCATTAGGGGTTTTCGTCGGGGTAGGGTGCAGAGAGACGCACGCAGGCCTGTTGGTTTCCGGTTGTTACAACGTCTGGGGGGAATGGCTGATGTCATTTGCCGCACTCCTTATGAGGCGGTTTTATTTAGGTTAGCTTTTTCCCTGGCCTTTTTTGGGGCTTTGCGTATTGGGCAGTTGGTGGCCCCAGTGGTAAAAGAGTGGGTGGTTTGTAGAGAGAAGATGTGTTGGGATGTCAGGATAAAGTGGAATTTTGGATAAGACGGTATAAGACGGATCAAGGGGGCAAGGGCAAGCGAGTAGTGCTGGGGGCAGTGTCGGGTTCAGAGATGTGTCCAGTGTGATGTTTGGATAGTTTTTTACGGCTGCGTCATCAGGGCACAGGCCCTTTGTTATGTCATGCGGATGGGGCTTATTTGTCTCTATATCAATTCACAGCGGTATTCTGCCTCTGTTTGGATGAGCTAGGTCTTGACTCGTCCCGCTTTGCGCCTTGTTCCTTCTGAATAGGCGCGGCTACAGAGGCTGCTAGCTGGGGTCTGGGGGCAGAAGTGGTCAGGAAGATAGGTCGGTGGGAATCGTCGCATTTCTGATCGTATCTTAGGCCTCAGTTGGTGTAAAGTTTTTGTTGTGCTCTGGTGGGGGATTTAGGGGACTAGCTGGATTGTTGGAGTTGTGCCCTGGGGTCATGCGTGTTTGAATTTTTTCCTGTGTCATTGCAGGAGGAGCCCCTTGTCTGGTGTGGATCCTGGGTCACTCCTACGTGGTTCGAGGTGCTCGCAGGGCTGATGTGCGCCCCAATGGTAGACAGGAAGGTAGCAACTGTGCGGTGGCTGTTATTTAGTGGGCTGGTGTGGAGAAGGGTGTTGTGTCAGTTCCAGCGTTTTGTAGGCTTGGATAGGGCTCCTGACATATTGGTCCTCCATGTTGGGGGTAATGACTTGGGGTACGCCCCATGCGGGAGCTGATTAGGGACATTCGTAATGATTTGTTTCAGTTGTGGTTAAGGTTCCCGAACATGGTTGTCGTGTGGTCTGAGATGGTCCCGAGATCCACGTGGCGCACTGCTAGATCTGTAGTTCGGTTGAATAAAGCACGGATAAAGGTAAACAGGGCGGTTTCTGGCTTTGTGGTGCGTAATGGGGGTGTAGCTGTGCGTCACTATGAGCTGGAAGGGGGGCAGGAGGAGTTCTGGTTGAGGGATGGTGTTCATTTGAACGCAATTGGAATTGATATGTGGGCCCTGGCATTGCAGGAGGGGATTGGGAGGGCTCTGCGGTTGTGGGGGGCCTGGCAAACTTGAGGTGGTCAAGGTCAGCTCGTAATGGCGGG
Organism: Dendropsophus ebraccatus; assembly: GCF_027789765.1. Taxonomy (NCBI): domain Eukaryota; kingdom Metazoa; phylum Chordata; class Amphibia; order Anura; family Hylidae; genus Dendropsophus; species Dendropsophus ebraccatus. Next base: position 13,348,129 of record NC_091460.1, read on the forward strand.
GAAGGTCCTTGTGGTTGGAAGTTAAATTGGTGGGGGGACAGGGGGATCATCGTTGGGTATGACCCTCCTCCTCAATTGTCATAATTTATTGGTGGTCTGGCGCAAACAATTTTGGTCTCTCAATGGCGGTAGCACCAGAGAGCGACAGGTGGCATGGTAACCACAGTGGGATGGTGTCTCCGAATTAGGCTGGGCAACTGGAGGCAATGACAAGAAGATAACCATGATAGTAGACTAATTGGGCGTCAGATTTTTTGGTAGCTACAAGGACCTCCTCCAGGGTTGTTAGTTATATGGTTGAAGTTATTGCACTTTATTGAACAATGTTAATTGTTGTTGTTTGTCAATAAATATTGGCTGCTGTGGCCAAACATTTTTCCAAAACAGCGAACCTGTGTGTTATTTAAAGGGGGGGGGGGGAGGGAGTGGGGGAGGGAAGAGGGGCATAGTTGACGGGGTGGGGTATAAAGGGACCAGGCTCTACAATACCAATGTCATGTTCTGTGTTAAACTTTATCAGTGTAGGGACTCTCCTGTCAGAGCGTGAGGGTGGCAGCGGTAGCAAGCGCAGCCCTTCCGGAGTCTCGCGGAGGGCCTTTGCGGATCCTCAGACCAGTCGCTTCCATACCGCTGTAAGGTGGGGGCAGTATTCTGGTCACATCCGCTGCCCACCAACCTCGGGGCCCCAGCATGGGGGTGAACTCTACCTGCTCTCCCGGGAACAGGGAATGCAGAGGCTCTGAGAGATCACGACGCCTCACCGAGGCCCGGTTAACAAAATACTCGTCCCCGAAGAACCACCGTCATATCACAGGCCCCTCTGGGCTTGGTGGCCAGCAGTCCATCAGTCGGGGCTGTATTACTACCCCTTCCTCCCAGGGGATGACAGGGACCTGGCGCGTTTTAGTCTCTAGCGTCCCTGCCACTTCTGGGTCGGGAGCCACAAGTGCTTCATCCCGAGGCATGCTGATGCAGACCTGCTCAGATGAGGTGGAGACAGGCCGCGGCTTGGGCATGTCCTCTGGCTTGTCGATAATGGCAGCTGCTTGGGACTCATGGTGCTGCTGGCTTGCCATGCTGCCAATGTCTGAACCACCTCCTTTTCCGGGCGGTCCACATTCCGCCCACTTCCTGTGTGGGATGGAGGCACTGTTTCTCTTATCTCCAGCCAGAGTGCCGTCTGCTTCAACAGGCGGCCACTGTGTAGAGGGGAAGAGGCGGGGACTACACAGAGCTGCTGAATAGCGATTTTTACCTTATTCTATGGGAGAAAGGGATTAATAATTCCTTTCTCCCATAGAGTAACCATAAAACTGTATGCCAACATGGACAGCCGTAATCGTGGCCGCCATGTTTGGTGAATTATTGAAGCGAATCGGGTGAAAATCGATTCACAATGCAAAGCCAATTTATCCCCGGATTCGCTGTGAAGCTGGCTTCGCTTATCCCTATCTTTAAGTGATACTCATGGGATAACCATTTACCGGTAACTCTATTGTTTCGTCCACCGGATGCATTTCTATAAGCCAAACAATGGCAAGCAAGAAATTTCTTATAAGGTCAAACATGGCTCATCTTCTGCACCTACTGTATCCCTTAGTTCCCCTCACATTCCATGTAAAAATCTGGATGCCCATTTACCAGACAAGAAGAAGAAGAGAGAAGAAACATTATTGCAAACTTCTGTGGTTTTAAAAGAAACTCAAGGCAATAAGTTCACTAAGTCAAAAATAGTCTTATAATATACATGATTATATATAAAATCATATATATATAAGATGGATATTATAATGTTTCTTACCTCCTCTGTGTCTCTCCATCTTATAGACTCAGGATTCATATAAAGCTTCTGACCACTCACATCCCAGGGTGTAAAATGTCCGACTTTAGTCATATATGTCATCCCATCTATATGTACCCAGTTTATGATCTTATATCCATGTACAGCTTCTCCTTGGTCAGTGAAGTAATAGGAAGGTCTCATTGGATCCGGTGAGGACTTCATCCTCTGTATGTAACGCTGTAACCTCTGTGTATAGTGTATGAGACCAGGGATTGAGTTTTCTTGGTATTTGTCTTTTATATATAAGAACATTTCATGTAGAGATTTTCCCAGAATTTCTACTGCCTGATACAAGTTAGGAGCAACCCCGGAGGAAATGTAAGTCCTCAGAGTTGGCAATGAGTACTTCATAAAGAAATCAATCTCTGTAATGGTTCTATTTAATGAAATGAAAGGGTCATTATTCTTACTTCCTGCTATCTTATCTATAGTTGACCATCTGTTCTTATCAGTGTGTATCTTGGGGAGTTTTCTGTAATTTCTCACAAAATCTTCTACTCCAGGAAAAGGTTGTGATGAAAAATCCACGGCTAGACTTCCATTTATTACTACAGAGGGGTTTTCTGTAACCATTCCACTGAAAGCCCAGGATGGGGGAAGGATGAAAGTGATCTTTGAAAACCAATATCTTAAGTCATCTAGCAAAACAGATCCTCTATTAGTGTAGGTGCCGCATAATACAATGACATTAACATGTGGATACTGTTTATAATCTGCAGGTATATCATCCGGAGGTAAACCTTCCATTTTAGATGGTTTGATGGTGAAGGCGACACAGATCCCCTCCTCCCTCATGTACTTTGTCAGTATCTGCAGCTCATTCTCTCCGGCATCATCATCCGATACTATAATCCCAACCCAGGTCCAGCCAAAGTGCTTCAGCAGTTTGGTTATTACCATATTGTGGCTGTGGTGACTTTGGACGGTGCGGAAAACATGTGGATAGAGACGTCTATCAGATAGTGAGTGGTCGGTGGCTCCATAGCTGATCTGTAATACACACATGGAAACAAAGAAAACATTTTGTACAGTCTCTCTCATAGAGGGGGCTCACACTGGAAAGTTCTGCAGGATAATGGTCGCCCACAAACTGCAGGGGTGTCCCAGGAACGTCTCCAGACTGTAACACTTCTTTGGCTTCACCAGATTTATCACCAATCAGCATTTATGGCGAGCCAGCGTCACAACCTACAAGTGTGCGGGATCTACAGGTCCAAAGATCTGTGGGAAATGTGCTGCAGGATGCTATATGGGACCTGTATCCCCCATGTCCAGCCGTATCTTATCTTGTATCCAGGCTAGAGGTGACCACAGGGTCCTAGAGCCTCCTTTCTGATGAAAAGTTTTCAAGTTTTCCCTAGTAAACTTATCCTTTTGCTCTTATATTGTGATCACTTTCAGGTATCACATACATTCACACAGGAATCCTACACTCTACCTTCCGCCTCCCTGTGACATAAAACAAGGATTGGCTGAGACATCATCCAAAGCCGACACAACAGGAACACAGTCAGGACTGGAAGATCGCACAGCGGGAGCAGTGTGTGTGAGTGTGTGTGGGGCGGGGTTGGGTTTGGGTAAGTACGCCTTGTTTTTTCATGTCATGTTGAGGCAGTAGGGAACATTTAAGATTTCTCTTTAATTAAATTACAAGACTAATGGAAGACAATGCCTGTAGTATCCATTACCTGAGGGTATCCATATAGTCCAAGGATCTGTGCTGCAGGAATAGTGGTAGATGAGTATTGATCTCCAATGACACCGACCAGCTGGCCTCCAGTACGGCTCTTACACAAGTAATTCGGTATCTTTTTATCTGGGTCGGACAGAAGATGTAAAACGCCTCGTACAGCCACTCGCCTATCTACGCAGGAGTCATATATATGATATCCCAGAGTAATGTTGGGTAAAATGTCAGGATTCTGGTTAATATTATCAATGGCAAAGAAAAGTATCAGAGGATGTATGTTCCCCTCAAGATATCCCCTGTAAGTATAATATACATTTACTAAAGATCTGGTCTCCACTTATTCCCTACACTGCCTAAGTACATGAGATATTCCTGATGATTCCTTATCAGCTTTATCTTATACAATTCTGTGATAAAGTATATGGCCGCTTCCTGATTCCCTAATAGCTTTACCCCGAACCAGTTGATAACAAAAGGCGACTATACTCATCCTGAGGACACCAAACGGTGTATGGGACTTGAGCCAGGTCCATACCCGGCAGCACCTGGCTGCTCCATACCCGGCAGCACCTGGCTGATTCTATCGGCTAAGGCTAACTGACTGTATGTTTGTAATGGATGGTCCAAGCACGAAGAGGTGGATCCCCTTGATCACTGAGGAGTGCTGGTGTTCCTTCCCTGAGGAGCAGAGTGTAAGGGGCTCCTGGTTTTCACCAGCGCCCGTCGCAAGGTAGGATGGACTTCGCTACGGGAAACTCCCAGGTCGGTATCCTCAAAGAAGGACCTTGGTGACCACCGACTGAAGAACTAAAGAAGTGCTGGAGTCCAGGACTAGGTGTTCTTTCTCTGTGGTAGAAATGCAGTGGGGGATAGCCAGGGAGCGCAGACGTGGTTGCTGACTGACAAACAACTACAACTGAGCAAAGAGGTGAGAAGTAGATTTGTCTTAGTTGCCCCTAGCAACCAATTAGATTCCATTTTTCATTCCTCATAGTCACTTTGGAAAATGAAACGCGGAATCTGATTGGTTGCCGGGGGCAACTAAGACAATTCTACTTTACACCAGTTACTCACTGGTAATGATGTTTCCTTGAGTACATGACAGCACCACGGAGGCCCCGCCCCCAGCAACAGGAAACCTGAAGCATAAAAGGATTAGGCCCGCCTCTCAACCTTAGGGTATGTTCACAGTGAGCAAATACGGTGGAATTCCGCCGTGCTCAGCGTCACTTCTGTGAGCGGAGAGCTGCGGCTGCGGAGGAGTGCCCGCTCTCCCATCGAGATAATATGACACACTAAGGCACTCTGCGGAATTACGCCGATTTTACTCAGTGTGAACATACCCTTAGTGTGTTTTCCAGAGACAGGAGAGAGCCAGGATTAATAAAGGAGTACTTTTTTCCCCCTGTCACCATGACAGCACCACCAGAGAGAGGGACTCCGCTTCCAGGAACAGGAAATCTGGAGAGATAAAAGGAAAAGCCCTCCTCCCCCTTTTCTGTTCCTGTGGGAAGCCTGGAGCAACAAGCAGAGATCAAGTTGCCAGAGCTCTCTCTATTCCCTGGGGTCTTGCTGTCAGGCTGAGGGGGAGCTCAGAGGGGCCGTAGTTCGGTCCAAGACCTGCTCCCCACAAGACGACTCCAGTATTGTTGCCCCAGTTAGTTGGCCAGATTAGGACTCACGCGCACAGGTCAGAGCAGGCGGTGAGAGGCGTTCCGGTGTGGCAGCGGGTCGCCGGATGTGATGTGCAGTGACACGTCAGAGGTGACCTGGAAGCTGCGCCACACACCGGAACTCGCGTAACACGCAAAGTGCTTTTCAGTGAGGAGTTGCTGGCATGCTGTGACTGTGCGGCATGAAGCAGGTGGGGAAAAGGCCGGCACCATCCGAGAACTAGCAGCAGGATGAGCAGCAGTGAGAAGAAAGACTTGGTCTCAGTGGAGAAATCCAGGGTAACCGGCGAATGCATCAGCAGGCTGGCTAAGAAACTTCATGTATAGTCTGTTATTGCTATGTATGCTTTGTATAGGAGGAGGAGAGCATTAAGTCTGCAAGAAGGGCCAAAAAGGAATGCAGGGAAAAGCTTTCTTCAGAATATGAATGACCCACATGTGAAGCTTGTATAGCTAAGTTGGTTGTGTCTGAAACTCCTAATATGTCCTCCTTCCTATCATCTATAAAGTGAGCAGTTGTGTTGGTGATTGCTTATGCTGGTATTATTTATTTTTTTGTATAGCACACACAGATTCCGCAGCACTTCACCTATCTGTATGATTTTGGGCGTAGGAGGAAACCGGAGTGCCCGGAGGAAACCCACGCAAACATGGAGAGATAATATAACACTAAGGCACTCTTTGCAGATGTTGCCCTTGGTGGGATTTGAACCCAGGACCCCAGCGCTGCCAGGCTACAGTGCTAACCACTGAGCCACCATGCTGCCCTGGTATTTGTGTTTATAGTCATTAATGGGGAAAATTTTCCTCTTTATTTTAGGGACTTGATTAAGGAAGAGATCAAAAATTCCTTATAGAGTCTACCTCTGCCTTCACCTCTATGGCCGAAGCGCAAGGTGGTTCTCAACCGGCAGTAATTTGTCCTGAGCATGATTCAGAGGAGGGAGTGGTAGACAGGGATGGTTCTGATGCATCTTCAGCTTCAGAAGAGGAGACTACGGGGAGACCATTATTTTCTATAGAAGATGTGGACTCTCTGGTAAAAGAGGTTCACTCAACTATGAAACTTGAGGAACAAAAAGAACAAAAATTGGTGCAGGACATTATGTTTAGTGGATTGGACTGCAAAAAGAGAAGGGTGTTTCCAGTCCATAAAAATGTCTCTGCTCTCCTAAAAAGAGAGTGGGCCAAGCCTGATCGTAAGGGGTTTATCCCTCAGGCATAAAAAAGAAAGTACCCCTTTGAGGATGCTGAGAACTCGGGCTGGGACTATCCCCCAAAAATAGATGTTGCAGTGGCGAAAGTATCTAAAAAAGCCTCGCTCCCCTTTGAGGATTTGGGGGCTCTAAAAGATACTATGGACAAGAAGGCCGATGATTCTTAAAGAAATCTTGGGAGGCAGCGGCTGTATCATTTAAGACAAGAATAGCAAGTATATGCATGGCCAGGTCCATGATGGTCTGGTTGGACCAGCTAGAGGAAGGCATTAAAACAAGAGTCTTAGGAAAGTTTACTAAACTCCGTGTCTCGTCTAAAAAAAAATCAGCTGCCTTTATGGCGGACTCCTCTGCGGACGCCTTAAGATTTTCAGCTAGGTCTGCAGCTTTACCAAACTCGGCCAGAAGAGAAATATGGCTAAAAAACTGGTCGGGGGATGCAACCTGTAAAGCGAAGCTTTGTAATATTCCCTGTGAGGTAACTATCTGTTTGGGTCAGTCCTTCAGGACCTTCTAGAAGAAACAGGAGACAAGAAAAAGGGATCTCCTTCTGCTTCTCAAACAGGATATTATAGGTCCTTTCGTCCCCAATCAAGGGGTGGATTTCGTAGAAGAGGATCTGACACCAGAGGAAAAATAAGAGGTTCGAGTAAAACCCATGGATTTATGTTTAACCAGAAGTCAGAGCCTAATAAGAAAACCCCTCTTCATCATTAGAAATGCCACTGGAACATTTTCTCCATGCTGAACATTGCACAGGTGCTTAACTATCCAGCCCATGTGCTGGGCTGACACAGGTGGGGAACAGGAGGCAATCTGCCTGGAGCATTCCTAATGATGAGGAGGGTGGGGAGGAGGGACGGAGGGGTGGTGCAAAGTTAGGGCACAGATACTACCGTTTGGCACGGACTGCAAGTTTAAAAGTGTTTTTTAGGACAATAACTGCATCACCTGCTGAACAGACCCCAGGACAGATCTTAGATTAAAAGCAGCTATCCGGAGGAACAAGTGGTTTGGGGGGTCAGATTGTGGGTACAGAGTCGCTTTAAAGACGGTGTAAATTTTAAGCTTGTTTCCCTACCCCTCAATCATTTCGAAGTGACCAGAAGTCACATGGGTGACATAAGACAAAAAACATTGGAGAAAGAGGTTATTTTTCTAATTGCCAAAAATGTGTTGATCCCAATTTCGGTAGATCTAGACGGTCAGGTGTTTTATTCTACGCTTTTTTGGGTACAAAAACCAGATCTCTCATATAGAGTAATAATTAACTTGAAACCCCCGAACTAGTATTTAAACTATAAAACTATAAAATTGTTGTTAACGAAAGCCAGAATTATTTACTCACCGATAATTCGTTTTTCATGAGTCCATCATGACAGCACCACCTGGAGATTGATCCCCATTAGTCCTAATAGGAACAGGAAGCACAAGAGGTTAAAAGGAGCCCCTCCCCGCTTCACCCTTAGTGTTTATCAATTACTATTTACATAGCACCAACGCCAATATAACACTAAGGGAGGGTAATAAATGGGGTGCTGTCATGATGGACTCATGAAAAACGAATTATCGGTGAGTAAATAATTCTGGCTTTTCAGAGCGTCCAGTCATGACAGCACCACCTGGAGACATACCAGATAATCCATTTAGGGAGGGACTACAGCATGCAGCACTTTTCGTCCGAAGGATAGATCTTGAGACGAGGCCACATTTAGTTTGTAGTGACGATAAAAGGTATGTGGTGATGACCACGTTGCCGCCCTGCAGATCTGCTCAAGTGAGGCTGCAGCTTTTTCTGCCCAGGAGACCGATACTGCTCTGGTGGAATGAGCTTTACGTTTGTCAGGAGCTTCTTTACCGGAAGATTTATAGGCTTCTGATATGGCGGATTTCATCCACCTGGCTATGGATGCTTTAGAAGCCTTTTTACCTCTATTCGGACCCTGGAACTGTAGGAGTAGATTCGAGTCTTTTCTCCAATCTTCAGTAGCTTGAAGATAGGCAATTACTGCTCTGCGAACATCCAGAGTGTGGAGGCGAGCTTCTTTAGCGTTCTTAGGCGGATCGCAGAATGAAGGGAGAACTATATCTTGTGATCGGTGGAAATCTGTGACAACTTTGGGTAAAAAGGAAGGGTTTAGTTTGAGGATTACCCTATCCTCTAGGACAGTTAGGTATGGTTGCTCTATAGAGAGTGCTTGTAGTTCACAGACTCTCCTTGCAGAAGTAATTGCAATTAGAAATACAGTTTTTATAGTCAAAAATTTTGTAGACAATTCACTAAGAGGCTCAAAGGGTTGTTGAGTCAAAGCTTGAAGTACCAGGTTGAGGTCCCAAGGAGGAGTAAGGTTGGAAATCTTGGGTTTTAGCCTCGATACGGCCCGAAAAAAACTCTTGACCCACCTATGGTCTGCAATAGGGGAGTCAAAAAAACATCCTAACGCTGATACTTGTACCTTAAGCGTACTTAGTGAAAGTCCTTTGTCAATACCTGCTTGGAGAAAATCCAAGATTTGGGGTATATTTGGCTTGAGAGGATCGGGAGTTGCTTCTTTACACCATGAGCAAAATCTCCTCCAATATTTAAGGTAAATCGAAGAGGTGACTTCTTTTTTACTCTTCAACATGGTATCAATTACCTTCGAGGAAAGGCCTTTACGGGTCAGGAAGGACTTTTCAATAGCCATGCTGCAAGATGGAGTTGTTGTATCCCTTGGTGATTGAGAGGGCCCTGGACGAGGAGATCTGTCCTTTGTGGCAGTCTGATGGGACCTTCTACTGCTAGTCTTTTTAACAGGCAAAACCAGCTCCTTTTTGGCCAGACTGGAGCGACAAAGATCACTTGTGTTTGGCTTATCAGGATCTTTTGAAGGGCCTTCCCTAGCAGGGGAAACGGAGGGAATGCGTACGCCAGATGGAACGACCATGGTTGTATTAGAGCATCCACTGCCTCTGGTCTTTCCTCTGGATTTAGGGAGAAGAAACGGTCTGCTTTCTTGTTCTTTTGTGTTGCAAAGAGGTCCACTTCTGGAACTCCCCACCTTTCTGTAAGGTTTAGAAACACCTCCTGATTTAGGCTCCATTCTCCTGGAAGGACCCTCTTCCGACTGAGATAATCTGCCTTCACGTTGTCTGAGCCTTTCAGATGGACCGCTGAGATGGACTGAAGATGGAGTTCCGCCCAGTTGAAGATCTTTTGAGACATCTTTTGTAGGAGAGAGTGGCGTGTTCCGCCCTGGTGGTTTATGAAGGCTACTGTTGTCGCATTGTCGGAGTAAAGTTTTACGTTTTTTTGATGAAGGAGATGTTCCGCCTGTTTCAACGCTTTGAAGACGGCTTTTAGTTCTCTCAGGTTTGAGGAGGCGCATCTCGTTTTTTCCGACCACTGCCCTTGAAGATAAAGGTCTTGCACGTGGGCTCCCCATCCCCACTGACTGGCGTCTGTGGTGAGTGTCACTATCTGCGGAGGAAACCATAGAAGACCTTTTGTTAGATTTTTTTCTTTTAACCACCAGGTTAACGACGCTTTCACCTGTATTAACACCGACATCTTTGAATCTAGGGATGATTGTTGTCGATTCCAGGATTTCAGGATATGCGCTTGGAGGACCCTTGAATGGCTCTGACACCAGGGCACCGCCGGTATGCAAGATGTCATGGACCCCAGTACCGACATTGCTTCTCTGATTGTTGTTGTTTTCTTTCTGGAAAATTTCCTGAATTTGTCCAGGAGTGACACTACTTTTTCCCGAGGGAGAAAGGTCATCTGTTGATTTGTATCCAACAACATTCCGAGAAACTTCTTCAGGTGGGAAGGGACCAGATCTGACTTCTGTAGATTCACAATCCACCCTAAATCCTGGAGACAAGAGATGGTGAGTGAGATGTGAACATTTAACTGATCTTTGGACTGTGCTACAAGGAGCAGGTCGTCGAGGTAAGGGATTATTGTCACCCCCTGAAGTCTGAGGTGAGCTACGGCCTCCACCATTATCTTCGTAAAAATACGAGGAGCCGAGGCTATCCCAAAGGGTAGCGCCTTGAATTGATAATGGTGAGTGACTCCTTTGTGAACAACAGCAAACCTTAGATATTTTTGGTGGTTTTCGTGAATGGGAATGTGGAAATACGCATCTTTGAGATCTATTGTGGCCAACCAGGCTCCTTTGGTTATCAGGGGAATAGCTGATTTCAGAGTCTCCATCTTGAACCTCTTGTAAGTAATAACTTTGTTGAGAGGTTTGAGGTTTATGATTGTCCTGAAAGCTCCATTTGGCTTTTGTACTAGAAATAAGCGAGAATAATGGCCCATTTTTAATTGAGCCTCGGGAACTTGGACAATGGCATTCAGGGATAGAAGCTCTGATACCCCTTGCCACAGACGCTCGTTTGACAAGTCTGATCCGAGAGAGGTAGTACAGAATTTTAGAGGAGGGAGGTCTGAAAATTCTATTTTGTAGCCCCATTCTAGTGTTGACAATATGAAGGGGTTTGATGTTATCTTTTCCCATTGATGGTAAAAATGGGATAGCCTCCCCCCTACAGGCAACGTGTCATTGTTTTTTGTCTGAAGGTTTGGGGTTGTGAGAAGACTCTCTCCCCTTACCTCCTTTGGGATAGCTCCACCTTCCTGTCTTGCCTTTACCCTTGAAGCTTTGGTATGTGTTTTGTCTGAAGGAACGAAAATTTTGTTTACCTTTCGGCTTCTTCTCGTTCGGGAAATCCTTTTTCTTGTCAGCGGCCTTCTCTAGGATGGAGTCAAGGGCGGGACCAAACACAAACGAACCTTCAAATGGAACAGCACAAAGTTTGGTTTTAGAAATATTGTCTCCTTGCCAGCTCTTTAACCAAAGTGCTCTCCTAGCAGCATTGGTTAAAGCGGCTGCTTTAGCTGCGAACCTAATGGATTCTGCTGACACATCCACTAGAAAAGCTGTAGCAAGCTTTAACATGGGAACCGCTTTGAGAATTTCTTCTCTAGGTGTTTTGTTTTGCAACTGGCCTTCCAATTCCTCCAACCATTCAAAGAGAGACCTAGCTGCACTAGTGGCAGCTATATTAGGGTTAAGGGCTGCCGCAGAGGAATCCCAGGCCCTACGCAGTAAACCATCCATCTTCCTGTCCATGGTGTCTCTAAGCTGAGAGGCATCCTCAAAAGGAAGAGAGATCTTTTTAACCACCTTGGCTACCTGGACATCAATATTTGGAGTCTCAGTCCATAGTTTCACATCACTTTCATCAAAAGGGAATCTTGCTCTAAATTCTTTAGGAATTTGCAGCCTTTTTTCGGGGTCATGCCACTCATCTAATACAAGATTCTTTATACTCTCATGGACAGGAAAGACACGCTTTTTCATGGGCCTGAGCCCTGCAAACATCTGGTCTTGTTTATTTGTAGGGACCTGCACATCTTTGATATCCATGGTATTCCTTATAGCAGTCAGAAGAATATCAGTATCCTCAGCAGAAAAATAAAACCTTTTAGGCTCTTGGTAGGTTTCTTGTACTATTTCTAACTCCTCATGATCAGATTTGTCTTCTGCAGATAATATTTGTTCCTCTGAATCAGAATCAGATATTATAATGCGTCTAGATTTTTTAGGGGGAGGCTCAGGGGACTGAGACCTGTCTTTCGCCAGGGCCGCAGAAACCGTGGCTTTAACCTCCTTATTGATCATCTCCCGGAGTTCGTTCACCAATGATGGTGACTCCTGTCTCAGGATATTAGATGTGCATGCCTTGCAAAGGGGTTTGTTGTAACCTTCGGCCAGACTCTCCTTACATATACCACAGTTTCTTACAGGTGGCTCCTTGTCTCCCTACGGGAGAGAAGGAGTACATTAGTACATGCTACATCAAAAAAAAAGTAAGTGAACCCAAGGGTCAGTTACTCACTGGGCATGCCGAAGAGGCCCACACCACAGATTCAGGGCGGGAGGCGTCCATCATAGCAGTCAGGACAGACAAAGAGGATGCAGGAGTGTTCTCTCTTACCTTAAGTAGTCTATCAGCCTCAGACCAGCTTGAATCTGGCGCCAAACACAGGCGTTTCCACGCCCCCCGGCATCCCCAGTCACTGGCTGGCCGGTGTGCGGCGCCATCTTGGGGGCGGGACTTCCGGTCCCGGCATGCCGTGCGCGACGCGAAACGGCGTGACGTCATGCGTCACGCACGCCGGCACGGCCCGGAACCGGAAGGAGCCAGGGGAGACACACGCGTGTACCCGAGGCCCGGCAAACTTACCTACCCGCCGCCTAAACTCCCAGAGCGCAGCAGCGGGCAATCATGGGACCAGGAGGCGCAGGCATCCATCATCCGCGCGACCCGATGCGAGCAAACGAGGAGGGGAGAAGACAGATTCGGCCGACCCCGCTCGCCTGGCATCCACCACACTGATCCAGTAGCCAGCCCCCCGGACCAGGAGAGGTAAGAACCTCTGTGTGCTTCGTCCTGAATAGGAACAGGAAAAACACTGAGGGTGAAGCGGGGAGGGGCTCCTTTTAACCTCTTGTGCTTCCTGTTCCTATTAGGACTAATGGGGATCAATCTCCAGGTGGTGCTGTCATGACTGGACGCTCTGAAAAGACTGCTTCATGGCGTCAATTGATTTAAAAGACGCTAATTTACATGTACCCATAAAAAAAGATTACCAAAAGTATTTGAGACTTGCAATTTCTCTGAATGTCTCACTATGTCATCTTCAGTTCCAGGCATTGCCCTTTGGCATAGCGATTGCACCCAGAGTTTTCACAAAGATTGTGGCGGAAATGGCGGCTGACATCAGAGAGGGTCCAAGTCTGTTTATCTCTTATTTGGATGACTTTCTGTTGGTAGCTGATACTAAAGAAAATCTGCAGTCCCAGATCGCTAGGACTTAAGGTATTGTGAGGAAGCTGGGATGGATAGTTAATATTGAAAAATCTTGAAAAATCTTCTTTATCTCCAGCTCAAAGGAAGAAATTTCTAGGCATCGATTTAGAATCTTCTTCACAAAAGTTGTTTCTTCCGGAGGCAAAAATCCAGAAAATAGAGGCTGCGGTTTCTAAGAATCCCCTTAACAACAATCAGGAAGGGTATGTCCCTGTTGGGGTTATTTACAGCCGCCATACCAGCCGTGCCTTGGGCCCAGATACATTCTAGACCCTTACAGTTATATCTTTTGGGGTTATGGGATGGTTCCCCAGAGGGGGTTGGATAGGTAAGTGTTTCTTTCCCAGGAAGTATTGGATAGTCTCTCTTAGTGGTTAGCCAGAGATCATTTTACATGTGGGCTTGGATGGGTTAGTCTTTGCCCCCTAGTTATCACCACGGATCCTAGCCCCAGGGGATGGGGGGCCCATTTAGGGGTGTTGGATTTCCTGGAATCCTGTTATAGATCCTTCAGGGATAGGTCCTCCAACTTTAGAGAGTTAGCAGCTATCCCAGAAGCCCTTAACCCCTTCGTGCTGCAGCTAGTTTGGACCTTAATGACCAGGCTAATTTTTCAAAATCTGACCTGTCTCACTTTATGCGCTTATAGCTCAGTGATGCTTTAACGTATGCTAGCGATTCTGAGATTGTTTTTTCGTCACATATGGCACTTTATGTTAGTGGCAAAATTTGGTCACTACTTTGCGTGTTTTTTGTGAAAAATGTCAAAATATCATGAAAAATTAAAAAAATTTGCATTTTATGAACTTTGAAATTCTCTGCTTCTAAAAAAAGAAAGCCGTAGCACAAAAATTAGTTACTAAGTCACATTACCAATATGTCCTCTTTATTCTGGCATAATTTGGTAAACATATTTTACTTTTTTAGAGTGTTACGGGGCTTAGAAATTTATCAGCGAATTATCACATTTTCGTGAAATTTTCCAAAACTGATTTTTTTTAGGGACCAGTTCTTTTTTTAAGTGTGTTTAGGAGGCTTGTATACTGGAAACCCCCCTAAGTGACCCCATTTTGGAAACTACACACCTTAAAGAATTCATCTAGGGGTATAATGAGCATTTTAACCCTACAGGAGCTGGAGGAAAGTATTTACAATTAGGCAGTAAAAAAATGGAAAATTAAAATTTTCCAATAATATATACGTTTAGATTAAAGTTTCTCATTTTCAAAAGGAACATGAGAGAAACAGCACCCCAAAATTTGGAATGCAGGTTCTCCTGAGTACAACAGTACCCCATATGTGGGCGTAAACCACTGTATGGGCACACAGCGGGGCCCAGAAGGAAGGGAGCGCCAATTAGCTTTTCCAATGCAGATTTTGCTGAAGAAGTTTCTGAGTGCCAGGTGCGTTTGCAGTGCCCCTGTAGTGTCAGCAGAGAGAAAAAACCCCATAAGTCACCCCATTTTGGAAATTGCACCCCTCAAAGAATTCATCTTGGTGTGTGGTGACCATTTTGACCCCACAGGTATTACAGGAAAGTATTCAAAAGAAGACAGTAAAAATGAAAAACTCGAATTCTTCCAATAATATGTTCGTTTAGTTAGAAATTTCTCAATTTCACGATAAACAAGAGAAAAAAAGTACCCCAAAATTTGTAACGCAGGTTCTCCTGAATACAACGGTACCCCATATGTGGGCATAAACCACTGTATGGGCACACAGCGGGGCTCAGAAGGGAAGGAGCGCCAATTAGGTTTTTCAATGCAGATTTTGCTGCAGAAGTTTCCGAGCGCTAGGTGCGTTTGCAGAGCCCCTGTAGTGCCATCAGAGTAAAATCTTGCAATAAGTCACCCCATTTTGGAAAGTGCACCCCTCAAAGAATTCATTTTGGGGTGTGGTGACCATTTTGACCCCACAGGTATTAGAGGAAAGTATTCAAAATTGGCCAGTAAAAATGAAAAACTCAAATTTTTCCAATATTATGTTGTTTTAGTTTGAAATTTCTCAATTTTATGAGGAACTAGAGAAAAAAAAGTACCCCAAAATTTGTAACGCAGGTTCTCCTGAGTGAAAAGGTACCTCATATGTGGGCATAAACCACTGCATGGGCACACAGGAGGGCTCAGAAGGGAAGGAGCTCCAATTAGCTTTTTCAATGCAGATTTTGCTGAAGAAGTTTCTGAGCGCCAGGTCCGTTTGCAGAGCCCCTGTAGTGCCAGCAGAGTATAATCTCCCAATAAGTCAATCCATTTTGGAAAGTACACCCCTCAGAGAATTCATTTTGGGGTGTGGTGAGCATTTTGACCCCACAGGTATTAGAGGAAAGTATTCAAAAGTAGACAGTAAAAATGAAAAACTTGAATTTTTCCAATAATATGTTTGTTTAGTTTGAAATTTCTCAATTTCACGAGGAACAGGAGAGAAATGTCACCCCAATATATGTAACACAGGTTCTCCTGAGTAGAACGGTACCCCATATGTGGGCATAAACCACTGTATGGGCACACAGCCGGGCTCAGAAGGGAAGGAGCGCCAATTAGCATTTTCAGTGCAGATTTTTCTGACGAAGTTTCTGAGCGCCAGGTGCGTTTGCAGAGCCCCTGTAGTGTCAGCAGAATAGATTCCCCCCAAAAGTCACCCCATTTTAAAAAGTACACCCCTCAAAGAATTCATCTTGGTGTGTGGTGACCATTTTGACCCCACAGGTATTAGAGGAAAGTATTCAAAATTGGCCAGTAAAAATGAAAAACTCAAATTATTCCAATAATGTGTTGGTTTAGTTTAAAATTTCTCAATTTCGCGAGAAAACGTACCCCAATATATGTAACGCAGGTTCTTCTGAGTAAAACGGTACCTCATATGTGGGTATAAACCACTGTATGGGCACACAGCAGGGCTCAGAAGGGAAGGAGCGCCAATTTACTGGAGAAAAACTGCAGCTAGTAATGGTTATTAGAATAGCGCAGTTACTAAAATAAAATAAAAAAAATGAGATTACAGGTAATGTAGGGTGGTTACAGACAGTCTGGGGTGGTTACGGACAGTCTGGGGTAGTTATGGGCAACCTGAGGTGGTTACAGGTAATCTGGGGTGGTTACGGACAACATGGGGTGGTCACGGGCAACCTGCTGTGGTTACGGCAAACTGGGGTGGTTACAGGCAACGTGTGGTGGTTACGGGCAACCTGCAGTGCTTACAGACAATCTGGGGTGGTTATGGGCAATGTGGGGTGGTTACGGGCAATATAGGGTGGTTACAGATAAACTGAAGTGCTTATAGGTAATCTCGGGTGGGTACCTGTAATCTGGCATGGTTACCGCAATCTGGAGGGAATCATTGGCAATTTGGGGTGGTCAGAGGCAACCTGCGGTGGTCAGAGGCAACCTGCGGTGGTCAGAGGCGACGTGGCGTGGTCAGAGGCGACGTGGCGTGGTCAGAGGCGGCGTGGCGTGGTCAGAGGCGATGTGGCGTGGTCAGAGGCGACATGGCGTGGTCAGAGGCAACGTGCGGTGGTCACAGGCAACCTGCTGTGGTTACGGCAACCTGGGGTGGTTATGGGCAACGTGAGCTGGTTACGGGCAACCTGCAGTGCTCTCAGACAATCTGGGGTGGATACGGGCAACGTGGGGTGGTTACGGGTAATGTGGGGTTGTTACTGATAAACTGAAGTTCTTATAGGCAATCTGGGGTGGGTACCTGTAATCTGGCATAGTTACCGCAATCTGGAGGGGGTCATTGGCAATTTGGGGTGGTCAAAGGCAACGTGCGGTGGTCAGAGGTGACGTGGCATGGCCAGAGGCAACGTGCAGTGGTCAGAGGCAACGTGCAGTGGTCAGAGGCGACGTGGCATGGTTAGAGGCAACGTGCAGTGGTCAGAGGCGACGTGCGGTGGTCAGAGGCATCGTGGCGTGGTCAGAGGCAATGTGCGGTGGTTACGTGCAATCTGGGGGGTTACATGTAATCTGGCGTGATTAGGGGCAACCTGGGGGGGGGGTTATGTGCAACCTGGAAGGGTTACAGACAATCTGGGATTGTTACTGATAAACTGAGGTGCTTATAGGTAATCTGGGGTGGGTACATGTAATTTGGGGTGGTTACTGGCAATCTGGAGGGGGTCACTGGCAATTTGGGGTGGTTACGGGCAAAGTTTGGTGGTTACGGGCAACGTGCGGTGGTTACGGGCAACGTGCGGTGGTTACGGGCAACGTGCGGTTGTTATGGGCAACGTGCGGTTGTTATGGGCAACATGCGGTGGTTACAGGTAATCTGGGAGGGGGTTAGGGGTAATTTGGGAGTAAACTGCAATTATTACTATAATAAAAAGTGTGTGTTTTATTTTTTTGTGTGTTTGTCACTTTTTGTACTTTATACATTCATTTTCACTCTATTACTATGATTACTGTGATATTTTCTATCACAGTAATCATAGTTCAGTGACAGAGACCAAATTGGTCTCTGTCACTTTAAATTTTCAGAGTTGGCTGGTTGTGAAGCGCATGCGCACTTCATAACCAGCCTGGACACCGAAGAGGAAGGAGCTCCAGGATCAGGTAACGTATAAGGGGAAGGGGGGGGGGGGTGACTGGGGGACCGGGGGGGACTGGGGGGGTGGGGGGCGACTTTGGGGGGACGGACACATCACTTTTTATCCCCTGTCACCATGAATGATGAAAAGTTCCGGGAGCACATGGCACAAGCGATCAGCGGTATATAGTATATAGTGGGGTCCCCGATCACTGCTCCATGCTCTCCGCTACCTCCGGTGGCGGAGAGCATGGGACTTTGATTTATTTTCACTTTTCCATCGCTGTGAACTGACATAAGTCTGTCCACAGCGATGGCGGCGGCCATCTTGGAAATGATGGCCGCCGGGGGAGGGGGGTTAGTGATCGCCCTACTGGGGGGCTGATCTGAGGTCTGGGGGGCACTTATTTCATCTCCCCCCACCGTGGATTCACGGCGGGGGGAGATGAAAGGCAGCGGCAGCACCGGTAATCCCCGTAACCGGCGGCCACCGCTATAACGTTAATAGCGGCGATCGTCGGTCCGGGGGGGGGGGGGCGGGACGGACCTCCGGTAGCTGGGGGGTTGGGGTGGGGGCCGTCCCGGCCCCGCTATCTTATTCTCTGCCATCGCCGTAAAAAGCTGATGGCAGCAGAATAAGGACCCTTAGTGACCGCCGTAAAAAGCCGTATCAGCGGTCACTAAGGGGTTAAGTTTGCAAAAGATTTCATCCAAAGTTCTAGTGTCCCTATTTTGTCAGATAACTCTACAGCAGTTAAATTAGTTAATAGACAGGGGACTACAAAAAGCCAATCCCTGTTGAGTCTTTCATATCAAATTTTTTCCAATGTCCGAGCAGATTATCTAAGCCGCAACCAGTTTCATCAAGGAGAGTGGCAGCTGAACCCAGCAGTGTTTCAAAAGGTCACACGTCTATGGGGGGTGCCGGAAGTGGGCTTATTCGCCACGAGAAGGAACCGGCAATTAAAACAATTTTTCTCACTGTTCTCCGGGGATCATCCCTTAGCATTGGATGCACTGTCACAGAGCTGGAGGTGGGATCTGATGTATGGCTTCCCCCCCCGGCAGCTCTTCTTCCAAGGGTTCTGAAAAAGATAAGACAGGAGAGAGCCAGAGTCATCGTAATAGCACCATTCTGGCCCCGAAGAGCCTGGTTCTCTTGCCTGAGAGACTTGGCTGTGACGGATCCGTGGGTGCTTCCAGATCACCAGACCTTCTTCTTCAGGGGTTGGTGCAGCATCCTCCGGTAAAGCAACTACATTTGACGGCCTGGCTCTTGAAAGCTTAATCCTTAACCCCTTAGCGACCCATGACGTATCTGATACGTCATGGTACCGCTCGGGGTGTTCAGAGCGGGGTCCCGCCGTGACCCCGCTCTGAACGGCGCTGATCCCGGCTGACACGTGCAGCCGGGCAGTGCCTCTATTAGCCGGCGCGGATCCCGTTGCCGCGCCGGCTAATTAAGCCTCTAAGTGCAGCTGTCAAACCTGACAGCTGCACTTAGAGGCTTCAGACCTCACGTCCCTGGTGTCCAGTGGGACGGATCTCCCCCCCGCGATGCGATCGCGGGGGTGAGATCCGTTCTTCTGCCCGTGCCGGGCCTCAGCGTCGGAATGACGCTGATCCCGGCTCGGCAATAGATTGCTATGGCCTGCAGCAGGCCATAGCAATCTATGACCGATCTAATCGATCTTTGCTGTGTATATACACAGCATTGATCTCTATGAGAGATCAGTGCTGTCTACATACAAGTCCCCCAGGGGGGCTTTTAGTTACAGTAAAAAAAAAAAGTAAAAAAGTGTTTTTATTAATAAAAAATCCCCTCCCCTAATAAAAGTCCAAATCACCCCCCTTTTCCCATTTTATAAATATAAATTAATAAATAAACATATTTAGTATCGCCGCGCGCGTAATCGCCCGAACTATTAATTAATCACATTCCTGATCTCGCACGGTAAACGGCGTCAGCGCAAAAAAATTCCAAAGTGCAAAATTGCGCATTTTTGGTCGCATCAAATCCAGAAAAAATGTAATAAAAAACGATCAAAAAGTCGTATATGCGCAATCAAGGTACCGATAGAAAGAACACATCATGGCGCAAAAACTGACACCTGACACAGCCCCATAGACCAAAGGATAAAAGCGCTATAAGCCTGGGAATGGAGCGATTTTAAGGAACGTATATTTGTTAACAATGGTTTGAATTTTTTACAGGCCATCCGATACAATATAAGTTATACATGTTATATATCATAGTAATCGTAACGACTTGAGGAACATGCATAACAAGTCAGTTTTACCATAGGACGGAGGGCGTAAATGCAAAACTCCCCGAAATCAAAACAAATTAGTTTTTTTTTCAATTTGACAGCGCAAATGATTTTTTTCCGGTTTCGCAGCATATGTTATGGAAAAATAATGCCTGTCATTGCAAAGTACAATTGGTTTCGCAAAAAATAAGCGCTCATATACGTCTCTAGGTGAAAAAATGCAAGCGCTTTGGACTTTTAAACTTAAAATGGAATAAGCAAAAGCGCAAAAACGAAAATAGGCTTTGACCTTAAGGGGTTAAAGGGAAAGATCTGTCTGATGCGGTCATTACTACATTGCAAAAGAGTAGGAAGCCCATAACGTGCAAAATTTATTTTAGGATTTGGCAAGCCTTTTTTAACTTTGTTGGACAGAATACAATAGACTTTGACAGACCAAATCAGATTCTAGATTTTCTGCAAAAGGGGGCTGGAAGATGACTTAAAACAGCAACACTTTAAGTGCAAGTCTGAGCTCTAGGGGCACTTTATAACCATCCGTTAGCCAGACATCCGTGGATTTTAAGTTTCTTTACCGCTATGTCTAAGCTTTGCACCAAGATCACGAAAACGATTCCCCCTGGGACCTAAATACAGTTCTGAATGCGCTAATGAAGGCGCCATTTGAGCCAATTGCATCTGTAAAGTTAGTTACACTTAAGACAGCTTTATTGGTGGCAGTAACATCAGCCAGGAGAGTCAGCGAAATGATTTATTTCTCCAGTATTGAGCCATATATTAAGATCTTATCAGACAGGATTGTGTTTAGGCCACACCTTTCCTTTCTGCCGATAGTAACATCAGACTTTCATAGATCCCAGGAGGACGTTCTATCATCATTTTGTGATAATCCTAGGAATGGCAGGGAGAGAGAGTTTAACCATCTAGATGTCAGGAGAGCAGTTCTACATTACTTAGACATGATCAGTTCATTTGGGAAGTCTAAGGGAGGCATTTATTAAGTCCGGCGTTTTTTACGCCGGACGTAAAAATGCCCCCGCAGCTCCGGCGCTACGGAGATTTATGTAGAGGCGGATTGCCTCTACATAAATCCCGTGCGCGCCGTTGCGCACCGCCGAAAACCTACACCAGCTGAGGACTGGAGTAGGTTTTCGGCGTACATTTTGGCGGAACGGATGATAAATCGCGCGGACTCTGAGTCCGCGCCCTCCGTTCCGCCCACTCTCCGCCCCTTTTCCGCCCCCTGGCGTACTCGGCGGAAAGTGCTGATTCACGAATATTTTATTCGCAAATCCGCCATTTTTGCATAAAAAAAGACGCAAATCGGCACTTTCCGCCGAAAATCATCCATTCGCCGGATGATACATGTGGCCCTAAGTCTCTTTTTATTCAGTTCGCCCAATAAAGGTAATAACCAGGGGCACCTAGCCAAATGGATTAGGCAAGCTATTTGCATGTGCTATTCATCCTCTGGTCTCTCTCCTCCTCTCTCTCTTAGGGCTCACTCTACACGTGCGGTGGTGACTTCTTGGGCTGAAAAAGGGGATGCTACACTAGAACAAATCTGTAAAGCGGCTGTCTGGTCTTCACCTCACACCTTTCTTCGGCATTACCGGTTGGATCTTTCCTCTTCTTCACCGAGATGGTCACTTGGGTGCATAGTCGTGTGTGTCAAGATTTGTTTTCTTGTTAATATAAGCTGTATATAGACAATTGGTTGTTTAATAAGGCTCTCTTCAGTCTTGGAGGGAGAGGAGGGCCTTTCCTTTTATCCTTTTCTTATTGTAGTTCAGAGGAGTCTCTCCTTGCTAGACCCCATATGGTGACCGCAGCTGCAGTGGAGGTGTTGGACCCTGGCCCCAGTCCTGTCCCTAGGGAAAGGGGTGTCCCTAGACCAAGTGGCGTCCCTCTAAGATTTTGGGATCCCGACACTTCTTTCTCTCCCCAAATACGCCCATTTACTGCCACTCCAGGGATCAACAGGGATATAACAAATTATAACCTTTAGATTTTATTTATTCATTTGTTGGTGATCAGTTCCTAGGGTTGATTGCCAAGCAAAAAAAACTTATATGCCCAGCAGTACATCACCGAGAAGCCCACATCCACCTATGCCACATCTTGGAGGCCCGCAAGTGTCCCTGAAATTAAAAAATTTTTTGGGCTTGACCCTTCTAATAGGTATAGTTAAAAAGCCATCCATATGCTTGTACTGGAGTGGCCATGCTGTACATAGTACCCCTGTATGTGCAGCAATGATGTCCCGCACCCGCTATGAGACCATAATGTGTTTCATGCATTTTAATGACAGCGCACAGTGCCCCTCAAGAAATGACCCCAATTATGACGGCCTCCACAAATTAAGACCCCTATTATCCCTCCTACAAGAAATGTTCATAAATGTGTACACCCCAGACAAACAGTTAGCAGTGGATGAGTCCCTTAAAAATTTTAAAGGCCGCCTTTCATTCCGCCAGTTTATTCCATCCAAGAGGGCGAGGTATGGAGTAAAGGTTTACAAGGTGTAAAGCCCCACTGGCTACACTTCTAATTTTTTTATTTATGAGGGCAGGGACCGCCAACTAAACCCCCCAGGCTGCCTAGACACAGAGCTGATGATGCCTTTTCTCCACAAAGGCTACCATCTATACACTGACAATTTTTATTCCAGTGTATCCCTTTATAAACTGCTGCAAATACAGGGGCCTGTGGGACAGTCCGGAAAAGCAGGGTAGGACTCCCACCAAAATTGCTGACCAGGCGGGTAGAAAGGGGGACTTCATTTGCATTTGCAAGTGATAACCGGCTTGCTGTTAAGTGGCAAGACAGGAAACAGGTCTTTATGATCACCACCCTGCACGCAGACACCTCTGTGGTGATAAGGGAGGGGGGGTTACCACTGAGAGCATTAAAACAAGCTGTGTCTGTGATTACAATCGCTTCATGGGTGGTGTGGACCCGTCAGACTAGGCGCTACAACCATACCTGGTGAAGCGTAAAACCAGGGCCTGGTATAAGAAGGTGACAGTTTATCTCATACAGACTGCCTCCTACAACGCTTTTGTTGTTTATCAGAAGGCACAGGGGGCGCTCACATTTTTTCAGTTTCAGGAGGAGCCGATTGAGCGTCTCCTGTTTGATTGCTCTGCCCCTCAGCAGTCCTCTGAGTCTGAGGACGTGCACAGGCTCAAAGAGCGCCACTTCCCACACCTCTCCCTGCCACTGGCGTCCGACGGTACCCCCAGAAAAAGGTGCCAAGTTTGTACCAAGAACGGAAGGAGGAGTGATTCCCGCTTTTATTACTCCACGTGTCCATCCCAACCAGGCCTCCGTGGTTACCCCTGTTTTGAAATTTATCACACTGTAGCCCACTATTAAATTTATTTATGAGACACCAAAAAGGGTGTGTAATTCTTTGTAAGGACTACATTTATTTATAATTTCTGTTTTATTTTGTGGTTTATTATTTCAGGAGAGGTATTCTTTTTTTTTTTTAAATTTTCTTTACTGGGAAAAGAAAACACCAAAAAGGTTGGGGGGGGGGGGGGGGGTTGGGAGGGTTCCTTTCACGGAGTCCATTTCTTTATCACTTCTGTTTTATTTTGTGGTCTATTCTTTCAGGAGAGGTATTGTTTGTCTAAATGGCGTTTAATAATTTTAAATAATTATTGGGAATTGTAAAAAACAAACAAAAAAAAACTATGCACTTCTCCTAGACTTCAAGTGCTGTCCACTAGAGATGAGCGAATAGTATTCGATCGAATAGCTATTTGATCGAGTACTGCACTATTTGAAAGATTCGAGTTCGATCAAATATGTGATTGAATATTCGAATCTAAATTACCTTTACTAAAACAGCTAAACAATTTTTAACCTGTTTTAAAAAAGTTTATGCTCCCTGGGAAAGCAGGGAAGCAGTGTTACAGGGCACGGTATTATCGGCAATTAGCAATTGCCGGCAATAATGCAGATCCCTGTAATAGTTAATATTTAATTAATAAAACAAACTTTCATTGTAAAAAAGTTATTTTCGTTGTAAATATACTGTTAATAAAAAAATATATAAATAAATGTGTATATATATTTATTTATTTACAGTATATTTAATAGCAAAAGTATGGATTCATTTTAATTAAGCTATTGTACAACGAAAATAACTTTATTAGAACGAAAATGTGCTTTATTAATTAAATATTAACTATTACAGGAAACTGTAATATTGCTGGCGATTCCTATTGCCGGTAATACAACTCAATGTACTCATTAATACTTTATTTTAATTAAAACAGCAAATGTTTCTTCTAATGATGCTATTTTTTTTTTTATCACAATAGCAACATTAGAAGAAACATTTAGATTTATATGTCCGCTCATATAAAGAGCCGGTCCCTGTCACACTGAGCTCAGTGTGACGGGGACCGGAGAAGATAGAAGAAAGAAGATAGAAGATATCGGAGGATGAGTAGAAAGCTCCCCCCCTCCCCTTCATCCATTCACAGCAAGGAAGGGGGGTCACTTAACCCCTCACTTGCTGGTATGGGTGCAATCTGACATCAGTCTGGCCCCCAAGGGGTTACGTGGGGACCCTTACTTAACCCCCTGGGGGCCAGATTGTTCAGTATGGCACACAAAATGCATCCTCCTTTAACCCCTTTGGTGCCACACTGTAAGCAGCGATCCGTAAAGAGGCTGCATACTGTAAGGTGCACAACAGCGCTCACAATGATGGGTGTTGTGCTCCTGTTTGTGGTTTTTATTGTGTGTTTCTCCCTGTGTGTTTCTTTTTCAGATATCGGTATCCTGTGGATTACGGCGAATTCGGTGGACTACGTCGATGACCAGCGGTTGTTGGGATTTTTTTTTTTTTTTATAAAATGGTCAACAAGGGTTGTGGGGGTGTTTTTATTTGAATAAAAAATATATATATTTTTAAATAAATAATAAAAAAAAACGCATAGGGTTCCCCCTATTTTCATAACCAGCCTGGTAACACCAGGGTGGGAAGAGCCATTGGTTTAGGCCCTCCCCACCCTAAATATTACGAGCCTGCTGCTGCCCAATCGCGCTAATTTTGACGCTCCAGGACCATTGGCACCCGGCTCTTCCCAGTACCCCTGGTGGCATTGGGTACTGGGGTAATAATGTGGGGGTTAGTGTTAGCCATTTTATACCGGCTAACATTAAGCCCTGACTTAGTAATGGATTCCGTCTATTAGACGGCTTCCACTACTAAGTCTATATAGTAAAGTAACAAAGACAAGACACAAGTGAAATTTTTTTTTTATTCAAATAAAAACACCCCACACCCCTCATTCACCATTTTATTAAAAAAAAAAAAAAAGAATACAAACAACCGCTGGTCATTGACGTAGTCCACCTAATCCGCCGTAATCCACAGGATACCAATATCTGAAAAACAAAAAGGGAGAAACACACAAAAAAACACAGAAACACAACACCCATCATTGTGAGTGGTGTTGTGCACCTTACAGTATGCAGCATCTACAGATTACTGCTTACAGTCTGGCACCCAAGGGGTTAAAGGAGGATGCACTGCATCCCCCTTAACCCTTTGGGTGCCATACTGAACAATCTGGCCCCCAGGGGATTAAGTAAGAGTCCCCACTTAACCCCTTGGGGGCCAGACTGATCTCAGACTGCACCCATACCAGCAAGGAAAGGGTTTAGTGACCCCCCTTCCTTGCTGGGATGGTTGCAGTGCAGGGGGGGGGGGGGGGGAGAGCTTTCTACTCACCCTCCCAGCTGAGCTCAGTGTGTCGGCAACGGCTCTTTATGTGTCTGCTCAGCCAACCAGCTAACCGGACATATAAATCTAAATGTTTCTTCTAATGTTGCTATTGTGATAAAAAAAATAGCATAATTAGAAGAAACTTTTGCTGTTTTAATTAAAGTAAAGGATTAATTAGTACATTGAGCTGCATTACCAGCAATAGAAATTGCCGGCATTAATAGAGCTTCCTGTAATAGTTAATATTAATTTATAAAGCACATTTTCGTTCTAATAAAGTTATTTTCATTGTTCAATAGCGTAATTAAAATGAATTAATTATTTTTCAATTAAATATACTGTAAATAGTTATATACATTTATATATTTATTTTTTTAATTAACAGTATATTTAATTGCAAAAGCATTGATTCGTTTTAATTATGCTATTGAACAACGAAAATAGCTTTTTTTAGAACGAATTTTTTTTTATTAATTAAATATTAACCATTACTTGGTGCAGTATTATTGCCGGCAATTTTTTTCCACTAATTTTGCACTTTGATTTTTTCATTGTAATAGCAATTGCAACTAAATGAAACTATACCCTATCAGACTCCCACTATTGTAGCTGCAATTATTCAGCCATTATAGCAAGGTTCGGTTTAGGTTCGGTTCGTACGAATCCGAATTTCACGAAAGTTCGCTGGATCGAACCGAACCGAACTTTTCAAAAGTTTGCTCATCCCTACTTCTAACCCTAGCAGAATGGTTATAAATTCGGCTCTGGGCCTCTTGTGCCCTATGTAGGTGTTCTTTCATTACAATAGCTATACGGTCCTGCATTTGTGCCACATGCTCAATCAAGCTCTTATATGGTGTTGACTCTGTTTTCCATGTTTCCTTGGTAATATCTAAAAAGCCCTAAGGGTGGCGGCCTTATACCTGCTCAGTGAAAACCCGGTAGAAGCTTGGGATACCTCCCGAATGTCAAAAAAATAGTATGGCAAGTGATCCCAATGCCGGCCATCTTTTTCCACTACTTTTTTTAGCATATGTTTCAGGGTTTTGTTAAACCTTTCAACTAGCCTGTCAGTTTGGGGATGGTACACAGAGGCAGGCCCGTCTCTGCCATGAGGCGAGGTGAAGAGTTCGCCTCAGGCGACAGATAACACAGCCCTTGAGGGGGGGGCGGCATCAGCGCTTTGTCAGCTCTCTCCTCAGGCGGCAGAAAAGCTAGAATTGGCCCTGCACAGAGGTACATATATGGGTGCTCTGGAACAGTATACAGAGCTTTTTTATTACCTTGGACATAAAAAGGATGCCCTGGTCAGTAAGGATTTCTTTGGGAATCCCAGTCCTGAAAAACATACATAATGTGACCATGATTAAGCGCGGTAGCGTGAAACACGTCGGTTTTAATGAATTTTGTAAATTAAAAGTTATGTTTTAATCTCATCTTCACTCTCCGGGAGTGCTGACCTACTCACAACTGATCTACTAGTTCCTCTTGAATCCAGCATCTAGCACACGCCAGGACTCGTGCACCCCACCCATCTCTCTTGATGCACAACAGGTGAGCTGATCCTTCTCTTGTATATATTTTTTATCTATATATAATCACTCTCTTGCTAAAGGCACAGCCTCAGGGTATCGTGTCGCATAATCCAAAACCACTAGGATGTACTGATTTCCCCTAACAGACTTTACAATTGGTCCCACCAAGTCCATGGCAATTCTCTCAAAGGGCACCTCTATGATGGGGAGTGAGACTAAGGGACTGCGGAAGTGAGACACTGGAGCACTAAGCTGGCATGTGGGGCAGGAGTCACAGTAGTTTTTGACCTCCTGATACACCCCTGGCCAGTAAAACCTCTGGAGGATTCTCTCTTGTGTCTTGGCAGTCCCCAAGTTTCCCCCAAGTACATGATTGTGTGCCATATCAAGCACCATACGTCTGTACGGCTTAGGTACCAGAAGCTGCTCCACCACTTCACCATTAATTTTAGTTACTCTCTAGAAAAGATCATTATGCTTTGCAAAATGTGGAACGGTTTGTCAGCCTCTGGTTCCTGCGGTACTCTGTTTAACACAACGACACCTTCCCGAGCACCTATGAGAGTTTGATCCTGCAACTATGCAGTCCCAAAGTTGTCTCAGGATACTGCTAGGTCAGGCACATTCTGCTCCTCTTCTCCAGCCAGGACCTGCAAAGAAAACTTATCAGCATCAAAGTGTACATTTGTTACCTCATTTTTATCATTCCCGAGGGCAATTGGTAATGTGATTGGTTCCTTACATGTTTTCGAGGACTTTCGTTTCCCCCACAACTTCTAGAACAGAGGAAAATCACGCCCCACAATAACACCGTGCATTAGGTTTTTCACTACACCAACCTTATAGTTCACAGTTCCTAACTCAGTCTCAAATTTAACCTGCCATTGGGTAGACCTTGGTATCTCCATGAATGTACACTACACTCATGTGCTTATCTGGCACAAAGTCCCCACTCACAAGGATGGCATGCACCATAGTTACCAGCCTACTCGAGTCCTGCAAGGCCTTGACGGGAAAATCATTTAATTTAAGTTTGCAGATCTAAGTTCAGTCTCTAGTCCAGGTGCCACAACACACACAGGTTCCACAAACAGCGATTGGCGCCGGCTAGCGTGGTGGTTGCTACTCAGCCAGTGATGTAGATGTTGTTTGTTGTGACATATCACTTGTTTGAGCGGAGAGTGGCGGCAGCAGAGAAGCGCCCGCCCTCTCATTTACTCACAGCGGGATTCCGCGGTGGACCTCTCTGTCGTATTTGCTCTGTGTGAACATACCCTTACATCAGAATAGCTCTTCTGAACTACACAACTTTTCTGGAGTTTAACATCTCATCCCAGCTAGCTGCTAGGATAGAATGGTGGGGACAAGCTACCAACTCAACCATCATTCATATTCAGAAAGGCATGCAATGTAGGAAACATGGAGGCTCCCACTATAAAAGCACAAAGGAACAAAAACAGAGACCACCTGTTCTCCCTCCCTCAAGGCTTCTATCCCAGCAAAAATTGCAAAGCGTGCAACATCTCAGGAAAGCAAAGAAAAGTTTTAACCACGGGAGAAGCCCCAGCAATGGGAGAGGACAATATAAAAATTAAAGACCAAATCACTTGTAAGTTAAAGGGAATAATCTACGGCATTGTATGTCCTTGCGGTAAACGATATATAGGCCCGACTAAATGGTTGCTCACCACACGTGTACAGGAGCATTTCTACAACATAAAATTTGCAGGTAATCCACTGTCCCGTCACTATATAGAATGTCACTATATAGAAAGTGCTCATTCAAAAAGTCATATTTTTATGGTCTAGGGCAGGGGTGTCAAACTAAAATAGACAGTTGGAAAAAAATAAAAACTTGGACAAACTCGCGGGCCAACCTTTATATTCATTGAAGCACACAAGCAGCAGATCTGGAACTTTCAGAGTGGCGTGTAGCATTCCTGGCACTGTCAGAGCGGTGTGCGTCACCAAGCACTTTGCACTACATTAAATGATATGATGAATCCCCACAATGGTGCCCCATATAGATTTCAGCCCCCCAGAGCAAAGCTGCTGAGGGAACAACATCACCTCATGAGAGACCATCACCACAGAGTAAAAGCTGCTGAGGGGAACAATAACAGAGCAGCCTAAGAATATAGGTGGAGGTGAGAGGAAAAGAGAGACTTTGAGAGACAGTTTGTCAGGTGCCTCCCATTTAGGTCCAATCTGACGGTGGACGAGCGCGAAGCTCTCCGCAACCTGGAAGGAACGAAGGACTTGATCATCAAGCCCGCTGATAAAGGCGGAGCCTTGGTGATCATGGACAAGTCGGACTACATCGCAGAGATCAACCGTCAGCTACAAGACAACCTGACATACTGACCTTTAGATAGGGATCCCACCCCCACACTTAGGACTCTCATTAACAATTTATGCGACAAAAACTCCTCGTTAGGCATCATAGACTCCAAAACATGCGAGTACCTGACTAACTCACATCCCATCACCCCGGTCTTTTACATATTGCCTAAAATACACAAACGCTTAGACCATCCCCCGGGTAGACCCATCGTGGCATCCACAGACTCTATATTGGCCCCACTTTCCATCACACTCGAAAAAATCCTGACCCCTCTAGTCGGGGAGACCCGCTCTTTTCTTCTTGACACTTCTCAATTCCTATCTAACATCAGACGCATTTCTCCCATCCCAGCCAATGGTATCCTGGTTACATGGGACGTAGCCAGCCTCTACACCTCCATCCAACATGAGAAAGGCATCACAGCCGTAGCCAGATGCCTTCAGGAACACAATTTTTCACACAACCAACAAGAATACTGCCTCGACCTCTTACGCACAGTCTTGCATAACAACTTCTTCCTATTTGGGGATCAACTATACCCACGTCTGGTACCGTTACATTGACGATATTTTTTGCATATGGCGGGGCAACACAAATTCCCTCCTCGCGTTTCACTCGTACATTAACTCTATATTACCTGAACTACAATTCACCATTCACTACGACCCACTAACCATGCATTTCTTAGACACCAAAATACAGAAGGACCATCTGGGCAACCTTAGCATTGACTTATACCGTAAACCAACAGATAGGAACAACCTACTCCATTATTCAAATAACCATCCACCAAGTGTCAAGAAATCTCTTCCCATCTCACAATTCAGTCGGGTCAATCGCATAGTGAGCAACCCCAGAGACCCTATGGCCTGAGGAAGGTCCTGGTTGGACCGAAACGTTGCATACAGGGCTCCAGACTAAAAAATTTACCTAGGAGCCATTGGCTCCTAACCTGAAAAATTTAGGCGCCAAATAGAATATTTGGTCGCCAACATTTTAAAACATGTAAAATTAATGTTATGTTAAATGGGACTTACTGTGTGCAGAGGCCACGGCAGCAGCCTCCTCCTTTAGATTCTCTCTTTTCTTAGTTTGAAAACGTTCAACATGGAAACTTGCAACTTGACAACCATATACCCCCCTGCTGCCGGTGTGTTCCCTCAGCCAGCTGCCATCTTACCGGCAATGATCTACTATATATATATATATATATATATATATATATATATATATATATATATAGCCCCCGGCAGCCGATGACATATAGCCCCTGTGGCAATGTATATGGGAAGTGGTACTGTGCAGAGTATATACATACACACACACTGAGGGAAGTGGTACTGTGCAGTGTATATACATACAGACACTGAGGGAAGTGGTACTGTGCAGTGTATATACATACAGACACTGAGAGAAGTGGTACTGTGCAGTGTATATACATACAGACACTGAGAGAAGTGGTACTGTGCAGTATATATACATACAGACACTGAGGGAAGTGGTACTGTGCAGTGTATATACATACAGACACTGAGGGAAGTGGTACTGTGCAGTGTATATACATACAGACACTGAGGGAAGTGGTACTGTGCAGTGTATATACATACAGACACTGAGAGAAGTGGTACTGTGCAGTATATATACATACAGACACTGAGGGAAGTGGTACTGTGCAGTGTATATACATACAGACACTGAGGGAAGTGGTACTGTGCAGTGTATATACATACAGACACTGAGGGAAGTGGTACTGTGCAGTGTATATACATACAGACACTGAGGGAAGTGGTACTGTGCAGTGTATACATACAGACACTGAGGGAAGTGGTACTGTGCAGTGTATATACATACAGACACTGAGGGAAGTGGTACTGTGCAGTCTATACATACAGACACTGAGGGAAGTGGTACTGTGCAGTGTATATACATACAGACACTGAGGGAAGTGGTACTGTGCAGTGTATATACATACAGACACTGAGAGAAGTGGTACTGTGCAGTCTATACATACAGACACTGAGGGAAGTGGTACTGTGCAGTCTATACATACAGACACTGAGGGAAGTGGTACTGTGCAGTCTATACATACAGACACTGAGGGAAGTGGTACTGTGCAGTGTATATACATACAGACACTGAGGGAAGTGGTACTGTGCAGTGTATACATACACACTGAGGGAAGTGGTACTGTGCAGTCTATACATACAGACACTGAGGGAAGTGGTACTGTGCAGTCTATACATACCCCCCCCCCTCGCACCCCACACGCACTGACTACCGCACCTGGCCGCCATCACAACAGACACACTACCAATCCCCCGCCCAGGCCGCGGTCCCCCCACACACATTACTGGCCGGCCGCCACCCCTGCCGTCCCTCCGGTTGTACTCACTCACTATCCACAATCTTGGTGCCGCTGGGGTGAACTTGAAGAACCGCGGCGCCGGGTGAGGAGAGGCGGGAGAGAGGCGCTGGAGGAGTGTGGCGCCTCTGCGGCCGTCCGTCCAATGAATGACGGACGTGCTGGATGACGTCACTGGAGAAGCGTGTCCCCGCACACGTCATCCAGCACGTCCGTCATTCATTGGACGGACGGCCGCAGAGGCGCCACGTGATTCGGCGCAGCGTGCGGAAGGCGGAAGTCCTTAAAGAGACAGCGCGCCGCCGGGGCCAGTCGCAAATGGCGCCCAGATTAATAAATCTGGGCGCCATTTGCAAGATGTTAGTCGCATTGGCGACCATTTTGGTCGCCATCTGGAGCCCTGGCATATTACATTGGTCTCATCTCATGTACTTTCTGTCTATGGTCGGAGTTTATACCTTGTATCACACTGTTAAATAAAACCTTCACCTATCCTTGCATGAAAAACGAGTGCCGTGGTTTCTACTGTACAGTATTAAGGTTGAAGAACCCATTTGCCACTGAGCACTGGCTCTACAATTAGAGGCAGAGGTGTGCAGCACTGATCTAATAAATATACTGTAAGAGCGGTCACACTATGGTGTATATACTGTAAGAGGTCACACTATGGTGTATATACTGTAAGAGCGGTCACACTATGGTGTATATACTGTAAGAGCGGTCACACTATGGTGTATATACTGTAAGAGCGGTCACACTATGGAGTCTCTACTGTAAGAGCGGTCACACTATGGTGTATATACTGTAAGAGCGGTCACACTATGGTGTATATACTGTAAGAGCAGTCACACTATGGTGTATGTACTGTAAGAGCGGTCACACTATGGTGTATATACTGTAAGAGCGGTCACACTATGGGGTATATACTGTAAGAGAGATCACACTATGGTGTATATACTGTAAGAGCGGTCACACTATGGTGTATATACTGTAAGAGCGGTCACACTATGGTGTATATACTGTTAGAGCGGTCACACTATAGTGTATATACTGTAAGAGCGGTCACACTATGGTGTATATACTGTAAGTGAGGTCACACTATGGTGTATATACTGTAAGAGCGGTCACACTATGGTGTATATACTGTAAGTGAGGTCACACTATGGTGTATATACTGTTAGAGCGGTCACACTATGGGGTATATACTGTAATACATAGCAGCATTTCCTATGACCTGTGATATGATATAATAACCTGATAAACCTCCTATAATGTACAGTATTACATTGTGATCAGACGCTGTAGTCTGTATATTTCCGGACTGTCCAGGAATCTGCAGATCACTGTCATCTCTGGAGCCATAACCCCCATCATCTATTACAGGAATATTACACATAGAAGCCTGTACTGTGTCTGTAGATGGGGAAGCTGTGTCTGCAGCCGTCACTATTCTCTCCCCCTTATAGATGAAAATATCACTTACACATTACAAGATAGATCTTCGTAGTATTTTTCTAGTTGGTCTATATCAAGAATGCATTGTTTCATTGCCAATAACCCCCCGATGATGAGGTCTCCATCCTGGTAACGTGTCTTTATCCCATCTCTAGCTCCTTTCATCCTGAGATCACAGGCTTTTTGCATTGAGGTTACCCATATATGTATCAATGTCATAAGGAAAAGCAGCATCTCCTCCTAGGAATGGGATGAGGAAGAAGAAGAGAATAATATTCTAAGTATTACAGGATGGAGGCAGCAAGAGGAGCAGAGACAGAGCATGCGGCAGCTGATAGGATCAGTGACATTATGGGGACTGCTCTCATCTCTCCTCTTCTTATACAGGATGATGGGACATAGGTTACACTGTCTGGTTACATCACACATTATTCTGGTCTGATCCCTGATGACTGTGGCCGCATCCGTCTTTACTATAGAGAATTGTAGAGTAAGAAGCAGAAATATCCTGATCGGCCATCATTGTGTTATACAGATGTATTTCCATCTCCACAGCCCTGTACACAGATCCCCATCCCTCACAGTGACCCCGGCCTGCAGTAAGGCTTACAATCTAACATACACTAACACTGGGGACCATTCCATAGGAATCTGGAGGTTTCTGGAGTTTGGGATGAAACTGAAGAACCCAAAGGAACACAAGCCAACTCCTGGCAGCTATTCCCCTCAGTCAGATATTAGTCCCCCCAGTGGTGCTATACGCAGATCTCTTCAGAGTGGGAGCAACGGAGCGGAGGCGCAGCCCTAGCGTAGTGCGGCTTGACTCAGTTGAATCAGGCTGCACTAGGCTGGTTTGTCATTAGGAGAAAGGGTTAGCTGGTCAGGGTGGAGGAGAGAGAGTCACGTGGGAGGAGGGGTTAGGTGGGGTATAAAAGCTGAGGCGGGCGGAAATACGTTATTGCCCACCTAGTCAGGAAAGTGAAAGTGTTGTGAACGTTAGGGATAGTGAAAGCCGGGTGGTGGTGCTGTTAGTCATGTTGCTGGAGGCTTTGCTGGCTGCTGTCAGGGCTGCTGCACTGAGCCACGGGGAGGAACGGGTGCAGCGTGCCCTCCAACCAGCTTTGTCCAGGCCCCCTGGGGATGGGGCGCACCCCCCTCCTCCGGTGTGGGCCCTTCAGGTCAGCACCCGGCGCTCACAGCCCCCAGCCCGGCTGAGCGCCACATAGAGAGCCCCCCTCGGGACCTGCGCCTTTCAGGTCTAGCAGGGGACGCAGCCGCACCGGGAGGAATCTCGGCACACGGCGGGACCAGCGTGGATCAGCTTCTGCGGCCCCTCAGGTGGCCCTGCCTTCTCCTCCCCCTTTGTATATGGCGGCGCCCTCCTCTGATGGGACCCGGTCAGGGGAGCGAGCCGAGCGCGTCGGATCGCGGCCGGGCATTGCCTTTGCAGTGGTGCGGCCCCCCAACAGTGCAAGTGGGATGACTGCGGCCTTTCCCGGTGAGGACCGGCCGGGGGAGCGGACACGGCGCGGCGGATTGCGGCCTGGCACGGCCCGTTCACCCCCAGACCTCAGGATGATGGCGGCGGCTTCCACTGGTGAGGACCGGCCGGGGGCCAGAGCTCGGCGCAGTGGAGCGTGGCCTGGTGCAGCCCTGTCCCCTGTACCTGTCAGTGCTGATGCGGCCTCCCCTGGAGGGGACGGGTCTGTGAGGCAGAGTCGGCGGCCCGATCCGGGGGTCCAGGCGGCATGGTGGCGAGTCCCGGCGGCCCTTGGAAGTCCAGAGGGCCACGGGGGATGATGTCCGGTACCCCAGTGATGAGATCTCCCTGCGCTGCAGCCCAGGAGAGAGGATCTGGCAGTCTTCTGCAGCTGCGGTGTCCGGATCCGACGTCTCTCTGCTGCCCCTGATGGTAGCTGCTGGTAGTGCAGCTCAAGAAGAAGGGGAATGGTCTAAGGAAGATGAACCAGGACTAGAGCGCCCTCGGCGGTTTGGGGAGCGACCACGGCGGCTACGCTGTGTGGGGATGGCGGATCGGGGGTGCCGGCTGTGAGGCAGGGGGTGTCTTCAGCACTGGCGGAGGGAACTGGATCAGTGGTGCCTGCTGCGGCACCGGGGTCACTTGCCGCCGCCTGGGGCTGGGGGTTGCAGTGGGAGTGATAAGGGGACGGAGTTTGGCAAGGCGAAGGCGGTGGATGAGGTACGGCTGGCGGATGTGGCCCGGGAGGAAGTGTATGTGTGCTTTGAGGGTCCGTTGGGAGCGCATCTAAAACTGGAAGTCAAGGAAAAGATCTGGAAAGACGAGTATGTCGAGATCTTTTCCCTGCTTCCTTTGGAGAAATTATCACTTGATCCCTCGCACTTTTTCTAATTGGTTACAGGTGTTCGCCTTTTTGGCGAGCGTTATGGGGGAGAAGGCGCCAGAGCATTGTTCCGCGTTGTTCGGGTATATGGACTCCATTGGGGAGGCCTACAGGGTGTATGGGGGGGGGTCGCCTGGCTGCAGTATGACAAACAATTTCGTCAGCAGAAGGCAGTTCGCCCATCAATCAGTTGGGATCATAAGGACATCAGCATGTGGATGCAGCTGATGGCAGCTCCCAGGGGAGGGGGGCAGTCCTTTCAGTCGGGGGCCGTCGGTTCAGGCGCAGGTGGATTGGCGGCTGAAAGTAGAAAAGGTTGCTGTTGGCAGTTTAACGAGGGGTACTGTAAGTTCCTCTCGGACTGTCGCTTCAAGCACAAATGCTCAGGGTGTGGGGGAGCCCACAGCTTGGCCCGTTGCTTTAAAAGAAGGAGGGGAAAAGGTGCCGATGTTGCCAAGAGGGGTGACGTCGGTGAAGGTGGGAGAGATGCTACCGCATCTAAATGAATATCCGGATAGGGTGGCGGCGGAGTTTTTGAGGGCAGGATTTTCTGAGGGTATTCGCATTCCATCGGGGGTAGTGGGGCCACACATAGTGCGTAGGAACTTGGTGTCTGCTACGGCACAGCCTGCAGTGGTGCGGGAAAAGCTGTTTAGGGAGGTAGAATTGGGAAGGATAGCGGGCCCCTTTGAACAGCCGCCGCATGCTGATTTCCGGCTCGGGCCGGCTCGGGTGAAAGTTTGCTCGGTTTTGCTGCATACAATGGAAAGGGTGACAGGGTTGTTTGGAGTTCCGTTGGCACGGGACAAAACTGAGGGTCCCAGTACAGTGGTTAAGTTTTTGGGGATTATCATCGACTCGGAAAGGATGGAGTGCTGCTTGCTGGAGGACAAGCTGGCCGATCTGGTGCATGAGGTTCAAGTGACTTTTCTTTTATTAAATCAGTCATAACAGCATCATGTGGCAGAGAGCTCCAGTGTCACTGCTCTTACCGTAAGGAATCTGCGTCTGTGCTGGTGGTAAACCCTTCTTTCCTCTAGTAGAGGATGCCACCTTGTCATGGTTACAGGCCTAGGAGTAAAAAAATCACTACAAAGATCTCTGTACTGCCCACACACATATACATGTAGATATACACATCGCTCACCGCACCTCACAGCATGCAGGCTCGCTCACCGCAGTCAAATAACCAGGAGAACAAGAGTAAAACCATAGACAAGTGTGGTGTCCCACCACCGGTGTTGTCTAGAGCACAGGAGTAAGTCATTCCTCCAAGTTAGCAAGTGGGAGATGTAGTAACTTGTTTCACCTCTGTTTTTGTGTCTTCTATGGACAGCTGAAGTCAAGGGTTAACTGTTGTATACCACGTGTTTGCGTGCTGACCAGTCACTGGTGTGTACTCTTTCTAACCTATCCTATATTTTCTCTCTCTCGTACACACACTCTATGTAGTCTCTAACTAGAATTCAGTAAATTAACTAGGAGGACGTAACCTAAACCATTTCCTGCAGAAGTTAAAGGGGTAGTGCGGCACTAAGAAATTATTCACAAAATAAAACACATTACAAAGTTATACAACTTTGTAATGTATGTTATGTATGTGAATGGCCCCCTTCCCGTGTTTCCCGCCCCCCGCCCGTGTACCTGATCTGTGTCGACCGACCCCGTCTGTAATCTTGTCAAAGACGTCATCTTCGGGAGACCGGCCGACCCGCTCCTGCCGTCCCTCATGCCACCCCCCCTCTGCCACGTCATAACTGTGCTCATCCGCCATTGGCTGAGCACAGTTATGCTCAGCCAATAGCGGCTGAGCAGCTGATGACTGGTATGTATACTGCACTACACTTCCGGGTACACGGTCAGGGAACACGGGAAGGGGGCCATTCACATACATAACATACATTACAAAGTTGTATAACTTTGTAATGTGTGTTATTTTGTGAATAATTTCTTAGTGCCGCACTACCCCTTTAAGCCAGTGCCTGGCTTTGGCCAGGACCCCTGACAGGGACAGAGACGGAGACAGCAACTAACGACTTTATTCTCTATGCAAGTAATGAAGTTCACTATGCAGTGCTAATCTAGGATAACCCTTGCCCATGCTAGGAACCCTCAAAAACATGCAGGGCAGTCTCCTGAAACAACAGGAACTGACCCCAGTAGGACAAAACTATCAGGAAAAATGCACAGGACAACTGTGAAGTTTCGGCAACCTGCTATACCCAAAAAAACAATGACTGGAGCTTGTATTACCAAACTAGGATTGGTTCTACGCAACTAGAAGGGAAAGGCGGTTCAGAGCCAAAACTACACATCAGTGAGTACGAGTATCAGTTATCTCTTCTTTCTACACACCTGTTCCAGCAGAGCACATTTACATTGGGCAGGGCTCCACTGGCAACTCTTTTTCCTCTTCTCTACAAAGCACCAACTCTCAAAAGCACTGTTTGTACCAGTCAGCCTCAGCATTTGTTGAACCAAGATTTGTACTGTTGTATCATGTGTACTGTTCACCTCAAGCCTTATTCAGTAAAGTATTCTATTTTTGCTCAACGCATGGGACTCTGTCAGCACCTGCATGTCAAATCTGTCAGCACCTGCATCCATGCACACCACCGAACACATGGGTTATTTTTCCCCTTTCTGTGAGTGGCGGTACCAACATCCCGGGTGGGTCTGCTTTAACTCTAGGTCACCCAAGTGCCCAAGTGACCCTCAACACTCCTGGAGGTTACCGACCATTGGGGAAAGCAAACTGGCGAAGCAGGTCTCAGCATCACACCTGTGTACACCTACACCTGAGTAGTATCACGGAAGTGGCTGAGTATTGCAGCGTAACATCCTTCACACAAGATCAATACCTGAGACTATCCGGGGTCAACACAGGAGATCAGGCAGTACCAAGTCACTATCCAAAGGAGGAAGTAAGGAGGAACAAGCCAGAAGTCAGAGTAATAAGAAACCATCAATGCAGGAAACATAGGGTGATGTGGACCTGCTGCGCTTGTATAATTTTTGTATGTTTTATTATATATATATATATATATATATATATATATATATATATATATATAATGCAAACTTATATTTTATTACATTTTCTTAGGTTCAGAATAAAAGCACATGTCTGCACGCAAAGTGCAGTGGATAATAAATAGAAAAGACAGTGACGCAAGTGTGCAATGGTAACAATAGTCTGGTAAACATAAACCAAACCCCCCACCCCCCCTCCCAAAAGGACTTACAAAGTGAGGCCATCCTACTTAAGAAGTCAAAAGAACAACTATCAGTGAACTGTGGTTATTTAGTTAGGAATATGCAAGGGCCCCAAGGAGCCGGTTGCGTCTTGCCTCAAATACCAAGCCGTATGCTTAAAGGGCCTAACATAATAGATTTAAGGAGGCTCCAGGAAAGATATTGGAAACCTCTTCCATTTTGTGAAAAAGGTTTTAGCCCTCTTTTCCCTAGAGGGCTCTGCCTCCAGTTGGTCCATAAGCAGATAGCGCTTCACCTGTTTAGTTGTAGGCATGTGAGACTATAATTACATTACTACTGGTGTGTCAGTCAGTTTCCTCTATATCTCTATTCTTTTTGGTTGGATTAGTTATGTCTATATGGGGACTGTGCACCCGTTTCTGGACCAGTAGTTGTGCATACTAATAATTTTTTCTTCTCTGAGTGAACCTGCTGCACCTCACGTTGCTGTTGACACTGTCGGGTATCTGTGACATCACCCGGCAAGCGGCGCTGGGTCCGGGTGATAGGGAATACTCCACCAGTGTGCTGCTTCTGGGGTGGACCCTTGTGAATCCAGGGTGGTTCTCCAGACACTGCTGAAGATTCTGCTGGAACAGGGACAGGTAAGGATATAACAATATCAGATAAGCCGGGGTCAACACAGGAGATCAGGCAGTACCAGGTCACAATCCAAGGGCAGAAGTGAGAAAGTACAAGCCAGTCTATAAGAAATGATCAATGCAGGAAACACCAGTGAAAGCGGCAAGTAGACAATCACTTTCAGAGGGAGAAACTCATTAGGAGAACATGCTCTCCTATTGGTTGTTTAATATGACGGTGCTTCCCTTTTATTGGTCAGTACTCATGCTCTCCTATTGGTTGTATAATATGACGGTGCTGCCTCTGATTGGCCAGTACTCATGCTCTTCTATTGGTTGTATAACATGACGGTGCTGCCTCCGATTGGCCGGTACGCATGCTCTCCTATTGGTTGTATAATATGACGGTGCTGTCTTAAGCATTTTTACTAAACACTTCAAGTTTCATTAATGCCAAACAGCCTTAGTAAAATAGAAGTGACAGCAGGGGAGAGGGGGCCTGAGAGTCAGTCTGGTTATATTGGTTTCTGAAATTAGAAAAGGAGGCACAGAAATATCCCTGCTAGGGAAGTAGTAGGAAGTAAAATGATATAAAGAAAAAAATTATCCAGCTTCACTGCCACAAATACATATAAAAAAAAAGTTTATGAAAACATTGTTGGCCGCCATGGTCATACAGCTCATGTTTCTATACTACACGACTTCTGCTGGGAACCCTTTCCTGGCCACACAGGGTAAATGTAACAAAACATGAAACGGTTCCCATCAAAGGGCAGATTTTTAGAGGCGTATATATTTTACTTCAGGAACCCCAAGCCTGTTGTTACTCTGCAGAATGG
The DNA here is from genome assembly GCF_027789765.1 of Dendropsophus ebraccatus. NCBI lineage: Eukaryota > Metazoa > Chordata > Amphibia > Anura > Hylidae > Dendropsophus > Dendropsophus ebraccatus. Next base: position 13,388,699 of record NC_091460.1, read on the forward strand.
GACGTCTTATTGTGGCTACTACTTATGCAGCCAATGTATGACTGATCTCATTGAGCAGTGTTGCATATATATTGGGGAATTTTATACTCACCGTAAATTCTCTTTCCTGTAGTCCGAAGCAGCAGCACATAATGGGGAAGATTCTATCTTCCTGCAATGATAGGACAGATGGTAACAAGCAATAAAGAGTTAATTGCCCCGCCTATAAGGCCCTATGCTGACCCAGCCTCCTTGTGTACTTCTAACGATCTAGAAAAAAATAACTCCAAACACTCAAGGTATGATGCATAAACTTTACAGGGAGGGTTAGTTTTTGCTGCTGCTTCGGACTACAGGAAAGAGAATTTACGGTGAGTATAAAATTCCCCTTTCCCTTACGTCCTAAGCAGCAGCACATAATGGGGATATAGCAAGATCACATAAAGGGTGGGAGAATCATACAGCAGCCATGAGAACCGGTTTACCAAGATTGGTTGCCCAGAGGTTCTAATGTTCAAAAGTATAAGAAGACCACAATGCAGTTCTGCATATCTGATCAATGAGAATGCACATCTCCTCCACCCAGGATGTAGACATTGCCCTTGTGGTAAGGGCCTTAATGGATTCAGGTACTTGGACTCTCACCTCTTGGAAACACACAGAGTCTGCCGTATCCATCTGGATAAAGTGGCTTTTGAGGACTTCAATCCCTGTTCCTTCCTTAAAAAGATACAGATAAAATCTTCTGACTTCTCTGGTTCTCACTAAATAAACTCTCAAGGCTCCGCCCACAACCAGAGCGCAGGCTCGAGGCTCCGCCCACAATCAGAGTGCGGTTGTAAAGCTTCCTCATTGGAGGAATTTAGGCAAAAAACAGGTAACTCAATCTGCTGAGTAATGTTGGATAAGGAAGGAACCTTAAAGGACAAGTGCCATGAAAAACTTTTTCCCAGTAATTGAAACACATAACAAAATTATATAACTCTGTAATATGCTTCAATCACCTCTCTGCCTCCCTTCCCTGTCTTTTCCCCCCTCCACCCCCACCAGGAAGTGTCCTGACTCACACAGACCTGATTACTGTCGTCACTGTCACCAAGCTCTTCTCTCAGCTCCTTCTCCTGTTACACTAGCCTCCCCCTCCCCTACCTTGTCAGGTGACAGATTGCTCAGCTACCATTGGCTGAACAACTGCAAGCCATCACTTGTCACATGTCATGCTTATCTTCCCTCCGACTGACTCCGGCAGATAGGCAGCTCCCCCCTCCCTCACCTCATACCCTCTCTCCTGCTGCTGTGGACTCAGTGAGTGAATTAATCATGTCATTAGAGAAGATAAGCTGAGCAAGCTGAGTCACCTGACAAGGAGGGGAGGGGGAGGCTGGTGTAACAGGACCTAGAGCAGCCCTCCTGCTGATGACTCATCCTCACAAGAAGGAGCTGCCTGGTGACGGTGACCACAGTAATCAGGTCTGTGTGAGTCAGGACACTTCCTGGTTGGGGGTGGAGGGGGGAAAAGACAGGGAAGGGAGGCAGATAGGGGACTGAAGCATATTACAGAGTTATATAACTTTGTAATGTGCTTCAATTACTGGGAAAAAGTTTTTCATGGCACTTGTCCTTTAAGGGTAAAAGACAAAGTCCTGAAGGATAACAAGATATGGTTCATTGGGGAGTTCTAGGAATCCTGACCCAGGAATGGTTACGGGTAGGTGAAAATATAGTACTTTAAGTTTTTTACAATTAACAATCACTCGTGCAGGAAGGAGACAATGGTGATCTTGGATTCTCTCAAGATGGTGACTACAGCTGACATAACATAGAAGAGTGTCCCATCTACTTCCCTTCTTATCTTAGGATAGATATACAGTATGTCATCCTAGGCCACCTTAGTGAATGTAAAGGGAGCTGAGGTGATTTCAGAAAGATGCAAAGGAATATGCAGTCTTCTCTGTAGCCAGGTACATGTAGATATGTAGATCTATGGACGTTCACCAACAACTTACCTTCTTTGGATCGGAAACTGTCGAGAATATGGCATCATAAGGTAAACCCACGGTTGCTGCCAGAGAAGCTTTAGTCACAAGCTTCTTTGTCTCTATCCACAAGACCTCTGAGATGGATTATCCCTTTTAGTGACGGTTCCATACTTTCTTCCAGTACCTTTCATGCTGGAAACTTCAATAGAATGTGGAACAAGGGAAGATTTTCTTCTTCTTTTCGGACAGGGGCAGAGATTGTACCTTTCTGTAAGGAAGAGTCCTTCCTCGAGTGTTCCCAATACATTCAGGTGGATTCTCATGGTACATACACTCACCGGCCACTTTATTAGGTACACCTGTCCAACTGCACGTTACCACTTAATTTCTAATCAGCCAATCACATGGCGGCAACTCAGTGCATTTAGGCATGTAGACATGGTCAAGACAATCTCCTGCAGTTCAAACCGAGCATCAGTATGGGGAAGAAAGGTGATTTGAGGGCCTTTGAACGTGGCATGGTTGTTGGTGCCAGAAGGGCTGGTCTGAGTATTTCAGAAACTGCTGATCTACTGGGATTTTCACACACAACCATCTCTAGGGTTTACAGAGAATGGTCCGAAAAAGAAAAAACATCCAGTGAGCGGCAGTTCTGTGGGCGGAAATGCCTTGTTGATGTCAGAGGAGAATGGGCAGACTGGTTTGAGCTGATAGAAAGGCAACAGTGACTCAAATAGCCAACCGTTACAACCAAGGTAGGCAGAAGAGCATCTCTGAACGCACAGTACGTCGAACTTTGAGGCAGATGGGCTACAGCAGCAGAAGACCACACCGGGTGCCACTCCTTTTAGCTAAGAACAGGAAACTGAGGCTACAATTTGCACAAGCTCATCGAAATTGGACAGTAGAAGATTGGAAAAACGTCTGGTCTGATGAGTCTCAATTTCTGCTGCGACATTCGGATGGTAGGGTTAGAATTTGGCGTCAACAACATGAAAGCATGGATCCATCCTGCCTTGTATCGACGGTTCAGGCTGGTGGTGGTGGTGTAATGGTGTGGGGAATATTTTCTTGGCACTCTTTGGGCCCCTTGGTACCAATTGAGCATTGTTGCAACGCCACAGCCTACCTGAGTATTGTTGCTGACCATGTCCATCCCTTTATGACCACAATGTACCCAACATCTGATGGCTACTTTCAGCAGGATAATGCGCCATGTCATAAAGCTAGAATCATCTCAGACTGGTTTCTTGAACATGACAATGAGTTCACTGTGCTCAAATGGCCTCCACAGTCACCAGATCTCAATCCAATAGAGCATCTTAGGGATGTGGAGGAACGGGAGATTCGCATCATGGATGTGCAGCCGACAAATCTGCGGCAACTGTGTGATGCCATCATGTTAATATGGACCAAAATCTCTGAGGAATTCTTCCAGCACCTTGTTGTATCTATGCCACGAAGAATTGAGGCAGTTCTGAAGGCAAAAGGGGGTCCAACCCCTTACTAGCATGGTGTACCTAATAAAGTGGCCGGTGAGTGTAGAGTATTATTAGAAAGAACATCCATCTCTGGCAAAGTCTAATGCTCCTCTCCAAGCATGGAGGGGCCATGGATTGGGAAGCCAACTGTGGAGGGGCCATGGATCGGGAAACCAAATGTGGAGTGACACGCATGCTCAGAAGTAAGCACCAGCTGCTTAAGATATAGCATCTTTTGTAATGGTTTATAATGAAGATACAATCTAAAACAAAAATAAATTCCACTGCCATCTGGATGTGGAATCTTGCAGGATACACATACATAAGTGACTGAGCTTTCCCAAAGGTTTCCACACCCTGAAACTTTGGGCAACTTTGTGTTTACACGAAACGATAATTGGCCCGATCATACGATTAACGATGTCGGAGTACCGATTTTTTTTCATAACGATCAGCAATTAGACAGTAAGATATATCGTACGGAAAAATCGTTTTGCGATCGCGCGTCCGCAGCCCGGCCCCCCGCTCGCAGCCCAGCCCCCCGCTCATCCGCAGCCCCCTGCGCCGGCTCAATCGCCACCCCCGCTGCCGCTCTGATCGCCGCCGCTGCTTCGATCGCTCCCCGCCGCCGCCGCTCCGGTCACCACCCCCGCTCCGAACGCAGCCTGGGAGCATACGTTACCTGCTCCGCGTAGCAGGTCTTCCGACGTCCCCGACTCCGCTCTTCAGTTCACTGATTGGCTGAAGAGGGGAGCCGGGAATTTCAAACGGCTCCTCTTCAGCCAATCAGTGCTCCTCTTCAGCACTGATTGGCTGAAGAGGAGCCGTTTGAAATTCCCGGCTCCCCTCTTCTGCCAATCAATGCAAGGCAGCACTGTTTCTACCCAGCACGGTTTCTACCGAGGGCAGAGTTTACCCTCAATGACCATGTAAACACTACAATGCAGCAATTCCCCTTTTTCTGCAATTGTGGTTTCCATCCTCCATTTTCTACTGTACCCAATAATGAAACACAATTTTCGCCTTTAAGAGAATAAACACGAAAACTGTGCACAGTTTGGGCAGAAAGTCTGATGACTCTTCAAGATGCCCAGCAAAAACAAGTAAAATATGCCAAACGTAAATGTTGTTCCGGCCCTGACAATGCCGTAGGTGATAAATAGAGATGAACAAACTTTTTAAAAAGTTCGTTCCGACCAGACTTCCGGATTTTTTTAAAAAGTTCGGTTCGACCGAATTTCGGATTTCTTCAGATTTCATAGTTTAAAGCCTCTATATGATACGGGGGTAGTGTATTTGGTTGAATTTAGGGCTCTACAAGTCAGTAACATCATTATCTTTTCAATATCTCAAAGTCAATTTTTTTTTTAGACTTCAATATTCACCATTACAGGGTGTATGCAGGAAACTCACCATTACAGGGTCTATGCAGGAAACTCACCATTACAGGGTCTATGCAGGAAACTCACCATTACAGGGTCTATGCAGAAAATTCACCATTACAGGGTCTATGCAGGAAATTCACCATTACAGGGTCTATGCAGGAAACTCACCATTACAGGATCTATGCAGGAAACTCACCATTACAGGGTCTATGCAGGAAATTCACCATTACAGGGTCTATGCAGGAAACTCACCATTACAGGGTCTATGGAGGAAATTCACCATTACAGGGTCTATGCAGGAAACTCACCATTACAGGGTCTATGCAGGAAATTCACCATTACAGGGTCTATGCAGGAAAAAGGTCACAAATGCAGTGAAGGAGCAGCCGTAGTCATTGGAGGCCAGTGGAGGTCCAGAAATAGTCATTTGAGGCCAGTACAGGAGCAGCAGTAGTCAACATGGAAGCCAGGTAGGAGCAACAGTAGTCTATATTTGTGTCTCAGAAAAACACATATGTCATATACACTCTCACAAGGGTGCCACTATAGTACTTGGATATCTGTATAGCACTTAAAGCTATACCGATGTCACAGGGGGTGAGCTAGTGCAACATCCCTGCTGATTGGATGTGTTCCGGGCATCATGGGAAAGCGCTTTTCCCGCCCGGTACACTTCCTGCTTTCTAAAATGGGGGCTGCCATTTTAGATAGCAAGAAAAAAAAATTTGGAGCGGACTTCCAAAAATCCGAATCCGATCGGACTTGACTTTTTGGTAAATTCGACCCGGATCCCATACCGGCCAAACCGGTTCGCTCATCTCTAGTGATAAAGTCTGATTATCAACAAAAAACTTACGTCTCCATGTACCCTCTGCCAAATTCGTTCCTTGTTCTATAGGTTCCTTCCCCATCACTGAGGTCATAAACCCGGTTTCCTTTAAATTGCAGTTACAGTACTTCGTTCCCTACATATTAACCCCTTAGTGACCGCCGATACGGCTTTCTACGGCGGTCACTAATGGGCCTTATTCTGCTGCCATCAGCTTTTTACGGCGATGGCAGAGAATAAGGCTGCGGGGCCGGGACGGCCCCCACCCCATCCCCCCGGCTACCGGAGGTATCTGAGGGGTTGGGGCAGTGTGTGAGGTCCGTCCCGGCCCCCCCCCCCCTTACCGACGATCGCCGCTATTAACGTTATAGCGGCGACCGTCGGTAAATGAGAGTACCGGTGCCGCCGCCACCTTTCATCTCCCCCCGCCGTGAATCTACGGCGGGGGGAGATGAAATAAGTATCCCCCAGACCTCAGATCAGCCCCCCCTAGTGCCCCGATAACTAACCCCCCTCCCCCGGCGGCCATCATTTCCAAGATGGCCGCCGCTATGAATGAATGAAAATGAATGAAAGCCCCATGCTCTCCGCCACCGGAGGTAGCGGAGAGCATGGGGCAGTCATCGGGGACCCCCCTGTGGGGTCCCGGCAGGGCCGCCATCAGGAATTTCGGGGCCCCATACAACCAAAGTGTCTGGGCCCCCCACATTAATAAAAAAAAAATAGTGTGTTCGCCCCACGCCTTGCTGGGAGGTATAATTTGATTCCGATCAATTCTAGAGAACTGGCTCATATTCCCCATTTTCCCCAGTGGCTTAAAATGTAACCTCTGTTATACAGTTATAAAATTGTAGAAACTAAATGTGAACAAGGTGCAATGTAAATGTCACCATACAGACACTTACTTGTATAGCCGTCTCTTGTGCTCTGTATGCAGTGCGTTATATTCACCCCTGCAACGTACAATTTATAGCGTGTCTACAAGCCCAGCGGGGCTCATTATGATGGAGACTACAACATACAAGAGTGGGGTAGGGGTTCCCCTGTATTCAGAATGCTGTTGAGTACTAGGCAATGCCCCGTTTGGGGTTATTGAATTTCGAGGGTCTGGGGGGCTGTTTGATTTGTATATGTTCACCAATAATAATGCCCCCAGAGGTGCCCCCATACACTAATAATGCCCCCAGAGGTGCCCCCATATACTAATAATGCCCCCAGAGGTGCCCCCATACACTAATAATGCCCCCAGAGGTGCCTCCATACACTAATAATGCCCCCAGAGGTGCCCCCATATACTAATAATGCCCCCAGAGGTGCCCCCATATACTAATAATGCCCCCAGAGGTGCCCCCATATACTAATAATGCCCCCAGAGGTGCCCCCATATACTAATAATGCCCCCAGAGGTGCCTCCATACACTAATAATGCCCCCAGAGGTGCCCCCATATACTAATAATGCCCCCAGAGGTGCCCCCATATACTAATAATGCCCCCAGAGGTGCCCCCCATGAACTAATAATGCCCCCAGAGGTGCCCCCCATGAACTAATAATGCCCCCAGAGGTGCCCCCATATACTAATAATGCCCCCAGAGGTGCCCCCATATACTAATAATGCCCCCAGAGGTGCCCCCCAAGAACTAATAATGCCCCCAGAGGTGCCCCCATATACTAATAATGCCCCCAGAGGTGCCCCCATATACTAATAATGCCCCTAGAGGTGCCCCCCAAGAACTAATAATGCCCCCAGAGGTGCCCCCATATACTAATAATGCCCCCAGAGGTGCCCCCATATACTAATAATGCCCCCAGAGGTGCCCCCCATGAACTAATAATGCCCCCAGAGGTGCCCCCATATACTAATAATGCCCCCGGAGATGCCCCCATATACTAATAATGCCCCCAGAGGTGCCCCCATATACTAATAATGCCCCCAGAGGTGCCCCCATACACTAATAATGCCCCCAGAGGTGCCCCCATATACTAATAATGCCCCCAGAGGTGCCCCCATATACTAATAATGCCCCCAGAGGTGCCCCCATGAACTAATAATGCCCCCAGAGGTGCCCCCATGAACTAATAATGCCCCCAGAGGTGCCCCCATACACTAATAATGCCCCCAGAGGTGCCCCCATACACTAATAATGCCCCCAGAGGTGCCCCCATACACTAATAATGCCCCCAGAGGTGCCCCCATATACTAATAATGCCCCCAGAGGTGCCCCCATATACTAATAATGCCCCCGGAGGTGCCCCCATATACTAATAATGCCCCCAGAGGTGCCCCCATACACTAATAATGCCCCCAGAGGTGCCCCCATGAACTAATAATGCCCCCAGAGGTGCCCCCATACACTAATAATGCCCCCAGAGGTGCCCCCATACACTAATAATGCCCCCAGAGGTGCCCCCATACACTAATAATGCCCCCAGAGGTGCCCCCATATACTAATAATGCCCCCAGAGGTGCCCCCATATACTAATAATGCCCCCAGAGGTGCCCCCATATACTAATAATGCCCCCAGAGGTGCCCCCATTCACTAATAATGCCCCCAGTGGTGCCCCCATGAGATAATAATGCCTCCAGAGGTGCCCCCATGAGCTAATAATGCCCCTAGAGGTGCCCCCATATACTAATAATGCCCCCAGAGGTGCCCCCATATACTAATAATGCCCCCAGAGGTGCCCCCATATACTAATAATGCCCCCAGAGGTGCCCCCATATACTAATAATGCCCCCAGAGGTGCCCCCCATGAACTAATAATGCCCCCATATGCTAATAATGCCCCCAGAGGTGCCCCCATATGCTAATAATGCCCCCAGAGGTGCCCCCATACACTAATAATGCCCCCAGAGGTGCCCCCATATACTAATAATGCCCCCAGAGGTGCCCCCATATACTAATAATGCCCCCAGAGGTGCCCCCATACACTAATAATGCCCCCAGAGGTGCCCCCATACACTAATAATGCCCCCAGAGGTGCCCCCCTCGAACTAATAATGCCCCCAGAGGTGCCCCTAAAAAAACAAACATCCTACTCACCTAATCCGCGCTGTGCAGGCAGCAGCTCTTCCTCCTCTTCGGGCTCCATCTTGCGAGCCGCAGGGACGGGACTTCCGGCAGGCGTGATGACGTCACATGATCACGCCTGCCGGAGAGGTCACGGCCCGGCCTCCCATAGGCTGCTGGTATGAAGTGCCGGCAGCCAGGCCTGTATGTAGAGTTTATGCTGCCCTAGGCACTTTGCACGCTGAGGCGCCCCCCCCCATTACTGTACATGCATGGTATATACCCTGGCACTTGGGTGTCGCTCTGCTTGATGCCCGCTGTTCTCATCAAACAAATGTGATGGAGGAAGGAAGGAGGCCGGGGACGTCTTAGTTTGGGGGCCGCTTCTGTCCAGTGTCGGACTGGGGCACCTGGGGCCACCAATATAGAACCAGTGAGATACGACATGCTGACCCGCTCCTTTCCTGAATTCATCTGTATCTGTGACAAATCCCTACATTTATACAGCTCTCAGGGTATGCTGGGAGTTGTAGTCTCTGAGAGGACAACCCTGTAATAAATCACTGTGTGCAGAGGCTCCTGGTGGCTGCAATCTGTGGGTGACAACCATCAGCCCTGAAGGTCCAGCAATACATCTGTCTACACTGTACTACAACTCCCAGCATACTCTGAGGGCTGCAGACTGTCAGTACATGCTGGGAGTTGTAGTGCCTGCAGCTGTTGTAGTTGGGTCCTATACACTGGATGCTTTGTGGCATATAAGAATACAAAGATCTGTGGGGGCTCAGTGCTGGGAGGTGACCCCAGAACATCACTAATAGGGGATAGAACAAAAACATCTACCACTATTCCCTATTAGTGATGTTCTGCGGTCACTTCCCTGCACTGAGCCCCCACAGATCTATGTATTCTTATATGCTACAAAGCATCCAGTGTATAATGCACCTAGGACCCAACTACAGCAGCTGCAGGCACTACAACTCCCAGCATTTACTGACAGTCTGCAGCCCTCAGCATATGCTGGGAGTTGTAGTGCCTGCGGCTGTTGTAGTTGGGTCCTAGTTTAAAAGTTTGCGCTAGTGTACTGTAGTGACTGCGGGGCTGTGTCAGTACACTACTGCAAACAATACACTGACCCATTTAGACCCCAATGGTACACAGGCTCTGCACACTATAGAAGTGATTACAGTGCAGTTACTAATGACTCACCGGTGACGTCTTCTCCGATTGCCGTCGCTTCTTGCTTTCTTCTCCATCTGGCGCAGCAATCAAGAAGACTTCTCCGACCACAACTAGTCTGCAAGCAGGCAGCTGGGGGTGACTGGGGAAGGGAGGCAGCTGGGTGTGCCAGGGGAAGCCGCTGGGGTGAAGGGGAGAAGCTGGGGTGACAGGGGGAAGGAGAGCAGCTGGGGTGACGGGGAGCAGCTAGGGGTGGCAGGGGGAGAATCTGGGGAGGCAGAGGGAGCAGCTGGGGGCAGGGGGAGTAGATGGGGGCAGGAGGAGGAGCAGATGGGGGGCAGGGGGAGCAGCTGGGGTGAGAGGGGCAGGGGTAGTAGATGGGGGCAGGGGGAGCAGCTGGGGGGGCAGAGGGAGCAATGTGGGGCAGAGGGATCAGCTCGGGGGCAGCAGCTGGGGTGGCAGGGGGAGTAGATGGGGGGCAGGAGGAGCAGCTGGGGTGGCAGGCAGGGGGAGCAGATAGGTGGCAGCTAGGGTGGCAGGGAGAAGATTGGGCAGCTGGAGTGGCAGGGGGAGAAGATGGGGGACAGGCGGAGGAGCAGATGGGGCAGGGGGAGAAGATGGGGGGCAGGAGGAGCAGCTGGGGGGCAGGGAGAGCAGCTGGAGGTGCTGGTGGAGAGGCTAGGGGGTGCAGGAGGAGAGGCTGGGGGGTGCTGACAGAGAGGCTGGGGGGTGCTGACAGAGAGGCTGGGGGGGTGCTGACGGAAAGGCTGGGGGAGAGGCTGGGGGTGCAGGAGGGTAGGCTAGGGGGAGAGGTTGTGGGGTGCAGGAGGAGAGGCTTTGGGGTACAGGAGGAGAGGCTGTGGGGTGCAGGAGGAGAGGCTGTGGGGTGCAGGAGAAGAGGCTGGGGGGTGCAGGAGAAGAGGCTGTGGGAGAGGCTGTGGGGTGCAGGAGGAGAGGCTGAGGGGTGCAGGAGAAGAGGCTGGGTGAGGCTGTGGGGTGCAGGAGGAGAGGCTGGGGGGTGCAGGAGAAGAGGCTGGGGGAGAGGCTGTGGGGTGCAGGAGGAGAGGCTGGGGGTGCAGGAGGAGAGGCTGGGGGGTGCAGGAGGAGAGGCTGGGGGAGAGGCTGGGGGGTGCAGGAGGAGAGGCTGGGGGAGAGGCTGGGGGGTGCAGGAGGAGAGGCTGGGGGTTGCAGGAGGAGAGGCTGGGGGGTGCAGGAGGAGAGGCTGGGGGGTGCAGGAGGAGAGGCTGGAGGGGGGTACAAGAGGAGAGGCTGGAGGGGGGGTACAAGAGGAGAGGCTGGAGGGGGGGTACAAGAGGAGAGGCTGGAGGGGGGGTACAAGAGGAGAGGCTGGAGGGGGGTACAAGAGGAGAGGCTGGAGGGGGGGTACAAGAGGAGAGGCTGGAGGGGGGGTACAGGAGGAGAGGCTGGAGGGGGGGTACAGGAGGAGAGGCTGGAGGGGGGGTACAGGAGGAGAGGCTGGAGGGGGGGTACAGGAGGAGAGGCTGGAAGGGGGTACAGGAGGAGAGACTGGAAGGGGGTACAGGAGGAGAGACTGGAAGGGGGGGTACAGGAGGGGGGGTACAGGAGGAGAGGCTGGAAGGGGGTACAGGAGAAGAGGCTGGAGGGGGGGGTACAGGAAGAGAGGCTGGAGGGGGGGTACAGGAAGAGAGGCTGGAGGGGGGGGTACAGGAAGAGAGGCTGGGGGAAGAGGGAGCGGCCGGGGGAGCCAGGGGAGCAGAGGGAGCAGAGGGAGCAGAGGCAGGTGAGGCAGGTCCCCCCTTCCCATGCTGCGTTGGTCCGGTGAGCTTCCGGCACACGCTGCCTCTATCACTGGCCGGAAGCTCACAGCTGCAGCCCCGCGGTCCAGGAACTTCTCTCCTGCTCGGCGCGATGACGTCACGTGCGCCGCTGCCAAGCAGGAGAGAAGGACCGCAGGGCTGCAGCTGTGAGCTTCCGGCCAGTGATAGAGGCAGCGTGTGCCGGAAGCTCACCGGACCGAAGCGGCACAACCCCCCCCCCCCCCCCCCGGGGGCAAGGGGGGCCGGGCGGGCCCCCCTAGCGTAGCGGTCGGGGTGGGGGGGTAGCGGTCGGGCGGGAGGCGGCGGTAGCGGTCGGGCGGGAGGCGGCGGCCGGCGGGCCCGCCGGGCCCCCCCCATGTCTCTTAAGGGTCCGGGCCCCATACGGCAGTACCGGTTGTACTGCCCTATCGGCGGCCCTGGGTCCCGGTACAAGCGATCAGCGGTATATACTATATACCGCTGATCGCTTGTGCCATGTGCTCCCGGCACTTTTTATCCCCTGTCACCATGAATGATTGGTGACAGGGGATAAAAAGTGATGTCCCCCCACCCCCCAAGTCGCCCCCCCACCCCCCCTGTCACCCCCGTCCCCCAGTCACCCCCCCCCTTCCCCATATACTCACCGGATCGACGGAGCTCCTTCCTCCTCGACGTCCTGGCTGGTTATGAAGTGCGCATGCGCTTCACAACCAGCCAACTCTGAAAATTTAAAGTGACAGAGACCAATTTGGTCTCTGTCACTGAACTATGATTACTGAGATAGAAAATATCACAGTAATCATAGTAATACAGTGAAAATGAATATGTAAAGTACAAAAAGTGACAAACATACAAAAAAATAAAACACACACTTTTTATTATAGTAATAATTGCAGTTTACTCCCAAATTACCCCTAACCCCTCCCCAGATTACCCGTAACCACCGCACGTTGCCCGTAACCACCGCACGTTGTCCGTAACCACCGCACGTTGCCCGTAACCACCGCACGTTGTCCGTAACCACCGCACGTTGCCCGTAACCACCGCACGTTGCCCGTAACCACCGCACGTTGCCCGTAACCACCGCAAATTGCCAGTGACCCCCTCCAGATTGCCCGTAACCACCCCAAATTACATGTACCCACCCCAGATTACCTATAAGCACTTCAGTTTATCAGTAACAATCCCAGATTGTCTGTAACCCTTCCAGGTTGCACATAACCCCCCCAGGTTCCCCGTAATCATGCCAGATTACATGTAACCCCCCCAGATTGCACATAACCACTGCGCGTTGCCTCTGACCACGCCACGATGCCTCTGACCACGCCACAATGCCTCTGACCACGCCACAATGCCTCTGACCACCGCACGTCGCCTCTGACCACCGCACGTCGCCTCTGACCACCGCACCTTGCCTCTGACCACCCCAAATTGCCAATGACCCCCTCCAGATTGCGGTGCCCATGTCAGATTACAGGTACCCACCCCAGATTGCCTATAAGAACTTCAGTTTATCCGTAACCACCCCACATTGCCCGTAACCACCCCACGTTGCCCGTAACCACCCCAGATTGTCAGTAAGCACTGCAGGTTGCGCGTAACCACCCCACGTTGCCCGTATCCACCTCAGATTGTCTGTAAGCACTGCAGGTTGCCCGTAACCAGCCAACGTTGCCTGTAACCACCCCAGATTGTCTGTAAGCATTGCAGGTTGCCCGTAACCACCCCACGTTGCCCGTATCCACCCCAGATTGTCTGTAAGCACTGCAGGTTGCCCGTAACCACCCCACGTTTCCCGTAACCATCCCAGATTGTCTGTAAGCACAGCAGGTTGCCCGTAACCAGCCCACGTTGCCCGTTACCAGCCCACGTTGCCTGTAACCAGCCCACGTTGCCTGTAACCACCCCACGTTGCCTGTAACCACCCCACGTTGCCGTAACCACAGCAGGTTGCCCGTGACCACCACACATTGCCCGTAACCACCCCGCGTTGCCTGTAACCACCCCACGTTGCCTGTAACCACCCCAGGTTGCCGTAATCACAGCAGGTTGCCCGTGACCACCCCATGTTGTCCGTAACCACCCCAGATTACCTGTAACCACCGCAGGTTGCCCATAACCACCCCTGGTTGCCCGTAACCACCCCACATTACCTGTAATCTAATTTTTTTTATCTTATTTTAGTAACTGCGCTATTCTAATAACCATTACTAGCTGCGGTTTTGCTCCTGTAAATCGGCGCTCCTTCCCTTCTGAGCCCTGCTGTGTGCCCATACAGTGGTTTATGCCCACATATGGGGTACCGTTGTACTCAGGAGAACCTGCGTTACAGATTTTGGGGTACGTTTTCTCTCCTGTTCCTCGTCAAATTGAGAAATTTCAAACTAAACCAACATATTATTGGAAAAATTCGAGTTTTTCATTTTTACTGGCCAATTTTGAATACTTTCCTCTAATACCTGTGGGGTAAAAATGGTCACCACACCCCAAGATGAATTCTTTGAGGGGTGCTCTTTCCAAGATGTGGTGACTTTTGGGGGGAATCTATTCTGCTGACACTACAGGGGCTCAGCAAACGCACCTGGCGCTCAGAAACTTCTTCAGAAAAATCTGCACTGAAAATGCTAATTGGCGCTCCTTCCCTTCTGAGCCCGGCTGTGTGCCCATGCAGTGGTTTATGCCCACATATGGGGTACCGTTCTACTCAGGAGAACCTGTGTTACATATATTGGGGTGACATTTCTCTCCTGTTCCTCGTGAAATTGAGAAATTTCAAACTAAAGGAACATATTATTGGAAAAATTCGAGTTTTTCATTTTTACTGTCTACTTTTGAATACTTTCCTCAAATACCTGTGGGGTCAAAATGCTCACCACACCCCAAAATAAATTCTATGAGGGGTGCACTTTCCAAAATGGAGTGACTTATGGCGAGATTTTACTCCGCTAGCACTACAGGGGCGCTGCAAACGCACCTGGCGCTCAGAAACTTCTTCAGCAAAATCTGCATTGAAAAAGCTAATTGGCGCTCCTTCCATTTTGAGCCCTCCTGTGTGCCCATGCAGTGGTTTACGCCCACATATGGGGTACCATTGTACTCAGGAGAACCTGCGTTACAAATTTTGTGGTACTTTTTTCCTCTTGTTCCTCGTGAAATTGAGAAATTTCAAACTAAAAGAACATAATATTGGAAAAATATGAGTTTTTCATTTTTACTGTCTACTTTTGAATACTTTCCTCTAATACCTGTGGGGTCAAAATGGTCACCACACACCAAGATGAATACTTTGAGGGGTGCACTTTCCAAAATGGAGTGACTTTTGGGGGGGTTCTATTCTGCAGACACTACAGGGGCTCTGCAAACGCACCTGGCGCTCGGAAACTTCTGCAGCAAAATCTGCATTGAAAAAGCTAATTGGCGCTCCTTCCCTTCTGAGCCCTCCTGTGTGCCCATGCAGTGGTTTATGCCCACATATGGGGTACCATTGTACTCAGGAGAACCTGCGTTACAAATTTTGGGGTACTTTTTTCCTCTTGTTCCTCGTGAAATTGAGAAATTTCAAACTAAACGAACATATTATTGGAAGAATTCAAGTTTTTCATTTTTACTGTCTTCTTTTGAATACTTTCCTGTAATACCTGTGGGGTCAAAATGGTCACCACACACCAAGATGAATTCTTTGAGGGGTGTACTTTCCAAAATGGGGTGACTTATGGGGGGTTTTCTCTCTGCTGACACTACAGGGGCTCTGCAAACGCACCTGGCGCTCAGAAACTTCTTCAGCAAAATCTGCATTGGAAAAGCTAATTGGCGCTCCCTTCCTTCTGAGCCCTGCTGTGTGCCCATACAGTGGTTTACGCCCACATATGGGGTACCGTTGTACTCAAGAGAACCTGCATTACAAATTTTGGGGTGCTTTTTGTCTCATATTCCTTTTGAAAATGAGAAACTTTAATCTAAACGTATATATTATTGGAAAATTTAAATTTTCAATTTTTTTACTGCCTAATTGTGAATACTTTCCTCCAGCCCCTGTAGGGTTAAAATGCTCATTATACCCCTAGATTAATTCTTTAAGGTGTGTAGTTTCCAAAATGGGGTCACTTATGGGGGTTTTCAGGATACCAGACTTCTAAATCCATTTAAAAAAAGAACTGGTCCCTAAAAAAATCAGTTTCACGAAAATGTGATAATTTGCTGATAAATTTCTAAGCCCCATAACACCCTAAAAAAGTAAAATATGTTTACCAAATTATGCCAGAATAAAGAAGACATATTGGTAATGTGACTTAGTAACTAATTTATGTCCTACGACTTTCTTTTTTTAGAAGCAGAGAATTTCAAAGTTCATAAAATGCAAATTTTTTAAATTTTTCATGATATTTTGATGTTTTTCACAAAAAACACACAAAGTAGTGACCAAATTTTGCCACTAACATAAAGTGCCATATGTCACGAAAAAACAATCTCAGAATCGCTAGCATACGTTAAAGCATCACTGAGCTATGAGAGCATAAAGTGAGACAGGTCAGATTTTGAAAAATTAGCCTGGTCATTAAGGCCCAAACTAGCTGCAGCACAAAGGGGTTAATCCTGTGTTTCAAAAAGTCTACTTAAACATTATATTCCTCCAGTGGTTTCTCTGTCTCCTCCCTCTCCAGTGGTCATACAGGGAGAATTAGAATTTGAGGTAGAATGAATTCTAGACTCCAGAAGAATTTGTAAATTCTTGTAATACTTAGTTTATTGGAAGGGTTATGGTCCTGAAGAGCGAACATAGGTCACTGCCAAGGATCTTCATGCTCCCGACTTGGTAAAAAGTTTTCATTTGTCATACCCTACCAAGCCTAGAGGTCTTTGTGTGTGAGGGTGTGGGGGGGGGGGGAGGTCTGTCAGGAGCCGGCCGCACAGTCGGCTCCTGGCACTGCCAGAGCGCGCCGATGGGGTCCCTAGTAACCAGCCCAGCTGTTTGCTGAGAGCCTGTCGATGGCGTCCCTGGCTTTCGGCTGGATTGCTAGGGGTGTGGCAGCGTCCTTGTATCCTGCTGCAGCTGGGTCCACCCAGACCTTGACCTTGATTTATTGTGTTATGTCTGTCTTGTCTTTGTTCTGTGTTTACACTTATATAGGATTAGGGACAGTCGACCAGTTGTCCTCTGCCGTTAGGGCTGTAGAAACAGAAAGAGACAGCGGGCAGGTGCAAGCATCAGGACTACACCTGTCCTTTGTGGTCCTGGCCCCATAGCCTAACATGCTATTGGAAATGGTTTAATGGGCAGTAAATCTGAAGATGGGGTTCTCTAAATATAAGCAAATTTACTATGTGTATTTCCTAGGGGATTATGATATTATTGGGGGTTATAAAGGGGGACATTACTTGATATTTAAAAAAAAAAAATTATGACACAGGCACCTGGCTGGTAGCTGACTGCTGGCTGTTTTAGTCCTTAGTCAGTTATCTGGTCCTGTCTAGGCTTGGTTTAATTTGATAAAGGTCAGCCTCTTCACAATGGGGCAAGACAGTGTCATCCTCCTGGGTTTCCCAATGGCCCCTGTTCACTAAACATCCTCTCAGATGCCACACTGCTGGCTGGGAAGGACAGCAGGGTCAGAGCGAACTCTGCCAGCTGCAGCCAGATGTCGACCTTCTCTGAGAGGAACTGCACCAGATCAAAAATTGACAAAAATATTTAGAGCCAAGGGTGACTCCAAGTATGACTCGACCTGTAATTTCAGCTGCTGCTGGAGGGAGACACGAGTATGGGGCTGACTGTTTTCTCCTTTAATTTTTTGCTCTTCTGACGCCAGATTTGTACCCCTATTATCCTTGTTATCTGGCTCCCCTGACGTTTTGCTATTGTGACCTGACTTTTCTGTGGATTGTGATTTGGTACCTCTCCTGGCCGTTTGGTATGACCATGACCAGAAATGCCAAACATTGGTGTTTGGAACCCCTGCCCATATAACTCCTCCTCCTCTTCCTCCACCATTTTGTCCCTCTCCGGGCTCAGGTTCACATGGTACACTATAGCACTGCTCCCCTCGGTGATTATGTTTCTCAATGTATTCTCCATGAAATGAAGCAGGGGGATGATTAATACTTTATATTGTAATCATTGCGGAGTGTTTTCCTCATATGGTACCAGAAATTGGCAGTTATCACACATCATCTGCCAATGGGAGACCTGGAAATTGCAGTTCAGTGTGAAGCTTCCAGAATGCATCAAGAGGAATTCATAGACCGCTGATCTCTGTTCATACAGCTGTTCCAACATGTGGAGGCCCAAGTTCTACCATACTGTCAGATCGCAGATGAGTCGACGTTCCTGAAGAAAACAATGGCGTTCGATCTGGTGAAGGGCACCATGTGCCATGTAGGAGTGGCTGAAGTGGGTGCAAAGTTTTCTGGGCATCTTCATCAGCTACTTCAAGTCCAGGGAAGGAGCATAGGGACCTTTGCACTAGTAGGTTCAGCACATGAGCCATGCATGGAACGTGTTTCAGCCCTCGCTGCTCGTGCCCACTTGCAGATGTAGAGGGGAGAGCGACTTTGAAATATCATTCTCCGTGGACCAAAGCGGCTCCTGCCCAATGTGGCTGCATTCACCCAGGCTGCACAGGACAGCCTGACAGCGGTTGGCTTGGCAGCATTGGTATGCCATAGGGATAGAGTGCGTTACGTTGCAATGACAGGAAGTGATGTAGGCAGACCATGAGGTGTCTGAATAATGGCCCCAAATCAACCTAGGAGGCCAGAGTGGTGTAACCTCCATTCACTGTTGCTGTTGCTGCCCCTCTCCCAGAAGAACATTTATCCAATGAGCAGTGATGCACATATACCGCCCTTGTCCATAGTTTCAACTCCAAATATCCACACTGAGGTGCACCTGAATAGAGACAAAGAGACGCAAGGAGTTGCCAACCCTCTCCAGGTAGCTCTGAAGAGCTGGAATTATCTCCATCTTGGTTGGGCACAAGCCATCAGCTCCCTAAAGGGTTTGGACTGCACTATCTGCAATGGGGGAATGGGATGCAGAACCAGCTCAGGCCCCAAAATAAATAAATAAATACATAAATAAATAAATATATTTGGCTAGTTTTATTTTTGTATGATATCTTATTTAGTTGTAGTTTGTTGGTGTATGATGCCTTGTTTAGTTGTACTTTATTTGTGTATATTTAATAGTTTTTGGTGGTATTAGGTTATGCACAATGAAACTGGGCCAGGGAGTTCACATTTAGTTATTTCTATAGAGTAATTGTATATAGTAGTGTATATACTGTAGTTTCTTAATATGTTAGAGTAATGGTGTGTTTACACAGAAAGATTTATCTGACAGATTATTGAAGCCAAAGCCAGGAATGGATGTGAGAAGAGGAGCAATCTCAGTCTTTTCTTTATGACCTGTTTTCAGTTTATAGTCTGTTCCTGGCTTTGGCTTAAAAAAATCTGTCAGATAAATCTCTCTGTATAAACGCACCATAAGGGTCCAGTTACACAGAAAGATTATCTGCCAAAGATTCGAAGCTAAAGCCAGGAATGGATTTGAAAAGAGCAGAAATCTCAGACTTTCCTTTATGACCTGATCTCTGTCTATAGTCTGTTCCTGACTTCGGCTTCAAATCTTTGTCAGATAATCTTTCTGTGTAAATGGACCCTAATGGTGCATTTACACCAGCAGATTTATCTGACAGATTTTTGAAGCCAAAGCCAGAAACGGGTCATAAAAGAAAGACTGAGATTTCTCCTCTTTTCAAATCCATTCCTGGCTTTGGCTTCCAAAATCTGTCAGATAAATCTGCCTGTGTAAACGCACCATTAGGGTCCATTTACACAGAAAGATTATCTGACGGATTATCTGCCAAAGATTTGAAGCCAAAGCCAGGAACAGACTATAAACAGAGATCAGGTCATAAAGGAAAGTCTGAGATTTCTGCTCTTTTCAAATCCATTCCTGGCTTTGGCTTCAAATCTCTGGCAGATAATGTGTTAGATAATCTTTCTGTGTAAATGGACCCTTAGTATTACGAACAAGAAAATTGGGGCCTGCACTACCAAATGATAAAGAAAAGGGTGCTTCCTAAGACATACCAGAATATATACACAACACCACAAAAGAAACAAGAATATGTCATATAAAGGAGCACTCCAAATTTAGAAAATAATACAAAAATATGTTTATTAGTTATAACCAAAAATATACAAAGGACACAAAGACTGGCAAAGGGAAAAAGGATCCCCGCACGTTTAAAACCAATTAAAATTCCCAAGAAGGGAAAAACAAGGTGTGACCCACACAGTATTGGGGACCCCCAGGTCAGCACATAGTCATGTAATACAGATCAACTAACCCTCAATGATAATACAAAGTGAATAAACAACATGAACAATAATAAAGATGTTCCAAACAGAAACCAAAATATGTATGTGTCATGTGAATGGTGACTTAATTGTATAGTGATAAACAATACATCAATGCCATTGAACAATAAAGACCATCAACAAAAATTTCATATCACCAAACAGAGAGGGAGAGGAGCGACTCGTGGCGACCCATGATGCCCCTACGCGTTACGTTCCACCGGAACTTCGTCAGGGAGAAAGTGTACTGTACAGGGACCCTATATATATATATATATATATATATATATATATATATATATATATATACACTCATAATCCGGAAGGCACCTGTTACAAATAATACAACACTATCATTTGAGAAAAAGAAAGATGTATGTTAAAACACACTTAGGCACCACTGTCAAATAAAGTCAAAAAAATATATAATCTTTATTAGCAATACAATATACACAAAGAAAGAAGACACAACAACCCTACACAAACCCATATATTAAAAACATTTAAAAACACACATGATTCAATGGGGATCCACTCACAATACATGGGATCCCTGCATAACCACTCAGCTCAATAAAATCAGACCTACACTCTACCAAAAAATGGATGCTTGTCAAACGCAGCCAAACCCAGTATAGCTATCAAAGTGCCAAGTGCAACAGTGCAATAATGTAAGATAAAAGATGTAAGTAAACAAATACAGCTAAAGTGCATACAAAAAAACACAAGTCACCAAGTAAAGCGTGGTCTGCTGAGTGGGTACAGAACACCCTACGCGTTACGTCCCGTGACCGGAACTTCGTCAGGGGTACATTATTGTTGTATGGGGTTGCTTATATATCCAAATCAATAAACGTCATGGAATATTATGTCAAATTTACAGGTGGGGGGAGGAAACGGAGCCTCCCGGAGCTCCACACACATCCAAGATGGTGTCTACAGCGTTCCTACTTCGTTACTGCGCCTAGGCCAGTACTAGGGTTATGGCCGTGTTATCAAGCACCACACTGCGCATGTCTGTGCTGTTGTGCCACAAACAAAGATGGCCGCCGGAGTGAGAAAGCGCATGCACACAGCGCACACAGCAAAAAATAGATTTCAGACAGTTACTTGTCGGTGAGACTAGGTACATGATGCACAGCGTGTAGTAAAACACACACATATATATATATATATATATACCACAGAATAAGTGGATTGGAATCCACACTTAGAGAGTCGGTGTCTCCCAATGGTTTCATTCATAGTCACTAAGTATCCACACCTTGTCGGTATATTCCCATAAAGCATCAAATATAACCACTGTGCAAATCAGTCCCTGGGCGCTTGCACAAAATAGTGCTCGTCATAACACCTAAGTAATATTAATACATCGGGGGGAGGAGCATGAGGCGGTGCTAAGGCGCGCTTCTTCCGCTGAGGGTCCGGTGAAGCAGCGGTACGGTGAAGAGGAGAAGTGTGTGGGAGGTTGGCGCCAGTACAAAGCCGATGAGAGCGGCAGGAGTGCAATCCCCTACCTCCTCATTAAAGAGAGCGTGAGTGGCTGCAGTGACGGCTCCGGACAAAGTATTGTCAGTGGAAAAAGGTAGCTGGTGAGAGCAGCGTGGCCCTTTGGAGCAGCGGCACAATGGGGAGGAGAATCACATTGGAGGGAGGCGCTAGTACAAAGCCGGTGTGAGCGGCAGTAGCGCGATCCTCTACCTCCTCAGTAAAGGAGATCGGAGACGGTGTGCGGAGGCCGGTGAGAGCGGCCGAAGTCTGAAAGTCACCTCGCTGATAGTAAGGTGAATACCAGCCGGTGTCAGCCTGTTTGGAGGTCCCAGCGACTGGACTGTGGGTGAGAGTGGCAGTGCCACAGTAAATTCCTCAATACATGTGATACCTTGGGCAGGTGAGGCCCTGGTAGCAAGAGTATCGAGTGGCTGTTGGAGGCTGTGCTGCTATAATTTGACCCTGACTGCTGTACTGCTTGTTGGCAGGACTTGTTTTCATATGAAACAGTCACTATTCTATGAGGCTGCAGAAGCCATATGCCTGAACTGTGGAAGTCTCTGGGGTATAGAGTAAGAGTGATTTGTCTGGAATACAAAAGCCCTTTAATCTGAGTACTGTTCGTCCCTAATCTCTTAATCTCTCGGATGTATAACTTCTTCTTTGTATGAGTGAGAGGCGACAGTCAAGGTCTAAGTTGCTAACCTACTAACTTTACATCTAACTGGTCCCTAAGAGTAATTGGAAGCTAACGGATAACAACTAATTTAACCCCTTTTTTTTTTTTTTTTTTCTTTTTCCTGTTCACCTGGAAAGGACTGAAGTGGAAGCCCTTTGTTTCGGTCAAGAGGAAATAAAAGTTGGGATTGAGGGCACTGGACTTTAATCTAACACAATTTTTTTTTTTTTTTTGTTTGTCTGGTGTTTGTTGTCCCAATCAAAAGTTTAAAAGTTTGGTAAAGGTCTGTTTTGTGTATGGGGTCCAAGACTGAGAGTCCAGGGAAATCATATATAAAAATTGACAAACTGTTCAAATCCCCCAAGATGACAGGGAAGGGCCGCGTTGGAAAGGGCTCCAATGAATCAGTGCAAGATAGGAGGGAGAGTAGTGGCCTAAAGGAAAATGCTACCCAGGAACAGCCTAGTTGGTTGGGGGAAATACTAGCAGCAATAAAAAATGTGATGGCTCCATAGTAGAATTAGGGACACAAGTGGGAGCTGTTAGTTCAGAAATATCCATCCTGAGAGCAGATGTTACAAAAATCAGAGAGAGGTTCACTGAGGTTGAAACTAGAGTTAGCTCATTGGAGGATAAAAAGGAAGGAAAAATAAGGAAAAAAAAAAAAAAAGAAAAGGTGGGATAAAATGTATTGGATGTGGGTATGGGAGGTGGGATAGAGGGTATTTATCATGTGGTATTCGGTTTAAAACCCTAGAGGAATGGTTAAGGTAATGACATGGAACATTAGGGGTCTGTCTGACAAGTTGAAGAGACTAGCAATAATTAACTTTTTGAAATGTCATCTCCCATGTGTAGTTGGGTTGTTGGAGACCCATCTTGAGGAGGACACTACTGGTGCCCTTCAGAAGGGGTGGTGGGCACAACAATACCATTCAGTCCACTCGAACTATGCCAGAGGAGTCTCAGTATTAATTCATAGGAGCGTTGAATGGCAGCTCTTTGAATGCAAAAGGGATGGGGAGGGGAGATATGTGTTTCTTTATGGTAGACTGGATGGTATGGTTTGTATCATTGCCTTTATGTATATCCCCCCCCCCCCCATTTAAGCCGCAAGTATTGGAACATTTGTTTGATTTTAGTAAAAGGAGAGATGTATGTACTGTATTAGTTCTGGGAGACTTTAACGCAGTTATTGATGAGCAGAAGGATAGGTTAAGAATGGTAGCCCCTAGGGAACATATTAGGAACTCCCCCTTATTAGATATAGTAAAAGAGATAGGGTTAAGGGATTTATGGAGGGAAAGGTACCCTGAATCTAACACGTTTTCTTGCTGGAATAAAGCTTCACGCACTATGTCTAGAATAGATTTGGGTTTTGGGAATGAGTTAATGTCACAGAAAATTATTAGTATAGAATATTTAAATCGTTGCATATCTGATCATGCACCACTTATTGTTGAAATACAGAGTAGTTCACAAAAAAAAGTTCGGAGTATTGGCATAAATCCACATTGGTTTCAATTTATCACTGATACGGAAGGGATAAGCTTAGAGTTTAAAGATTTGTGGGAGATCAATTGTAAATCGGCTAGTATAGGGATAGTATGGGATACAATGAAAAGTATAATTAGGGGAAAATATCACGGGGTGATTGGTAGAATTAAGAAGGGATTTAGGGAAAAAGAAGAGAGTTTAGTTAAGGGGGTAAAAGAAGTAGAGGGGGAACTTAAAAAGGCACCTTCGTTAGTTTTAGAAAGTGAGTTAAAAAATAAGCAAGAAGAATTAGATAGATATCTAGAGGGAAAAGCTGAGAATATAGCAGCATTTAGGGGGATTAGAACTTTTCTGGGATCGGGTAGACCAAACAAGGGGTTGATGGCGTTGGTTAAAAATCAAGAAGATAGGAAGGGCATAAGGGCAATCAGGAAAAATTCTGGGGAAATAGTAAATGATCCGGTAGAGATTAATAGGGAATTTAGAATATATTATGAGAAACTCTATCAAAAGGAGGCGGACTACGGGAGGAAGGAAATGGAGGAATATTTGGGGGGAATTGTTTTCCCCCAGATAAGCCCCCTGCAGAGGGAAGAACTGGATGCTCCCATTACCCTGGCTGAATTGAACGGGGCATTAGATGCAATCTCGCGAAATTCAGCCCCAGGTAGGGATGGTATTCCGTACGAGATATACAGGAAACATAGGGGGGTGCTGCTTCCCTGTCTCCACCAAACTCTGTTGGAGGCAATGGAGACAAGGGAATTACCAGTATCTATGAGGGAAGCCTCACTAACCTTGATCCCCAAAGTAGGGAAAGATCATTTAAATGTTGAATCATACCGCCCCATTTCGCTCATCAATAGCGATGCTAAGTTATTTGCCAAGGTCCTTGCATTAGGATTGGGGAGAATAATAGGGGACATTATTCATGAGGACCAATGTGGATTTATTCCGGGCCGCATGCCGAGGTATAATATTAGACGTCTCTTTGCGAATATGGAAATAGCAGGTTCGGGGGGCTCCCACTCCATCCTGTCACTGGACGCGACTAATGCGTTTGATAGGTTGGAGTGGGAGTATTTATGGGAGGTATTGAAACGTTTCGGGGTGGGGGAGGGTTTTCTGGGGATGGTACAGTTATTATATCAAAAGCCGAGTGCTGTGGTCCGAACTGGGGATGAATTTTCTGAGGTTTTCTTTTTGAGTAGGGGCACTCGGCAGGGGTGTCCTCTCTCCCCTCTGCTCTTCGCCTTGGGTATTGAACCCCTAGCAATTAAGATTAGATCTGATGAGTATATACAGGGTTTCGGGGCGAGGGGCGGAGGGGATAGGATATCCCTGTATGCAGATGGCCTCCTTTTTTTTCTGAGCAACCCATTAATTGGAGTCCCGCGTATAATGAAGTTAGTTCAAGAGTTGGGCAAGTACTCTGGCCTATTAATAAACTGGGAAAAATCTACCCTAATGTCTCTTAACCAGGATGTGGATCTTTCTTTTCCCCCATTGCACAATTTGGAGAAGGGGAATAGCTTTACCTACTTGGGGATCCAGGTCTCCAGAAATTTAAGACAGTTTAATGAACTAAACACCAAAAATGTAGTGAACCATATAGAAAAGAAAGTAGCCATCTGGTGCAATTTAAGAATTTCCAAGATATACAGAATTACATTAATTAAGACAGTTCTTCTCCCTAAACTTCTTTATGTATTTAGTGCCACTCCAGTAGGAGTAGGGAAGAAGTATCTTAAAAGGATAAAGGTGGCATGAAATGCACTGATCTGGGGAAGGAAAAGGGTCAGGATGAAGCTGGAGGATCTATGTGTACCATTGGAAAGAGGGGGGTTGGGAGTTCCCAATGCAGAAAAGTATTTATTAGCTGCAGAATGTTTCTGGCTGGCCAGGTGGAAACAGGATGGTTTATGTAACTATCTTAGTAATACGATGGGAGAAGGGGAGTGGGATGTTTTTCAGATTCTGGAGAGTGGTCTCTTGGAGGGGAAAGAATGGAAAAAGATGGGAATGATAAGAGCATTAAGTGGGGCTTGGAGGAATCTAAAGAAGGAACTAAAAAGAACTGGAATGTTGGAGTTTGCTCCATTGTGGCTGGATGAAGGGTGTGGTGTAATGGGTAGTCCAAGGGTAGTTTCTGTGGCAGGAATAAAAACTGTTAAGGATGTAATATTCAGGGGAGAAATAAAGAGCTGGTCCTCATTAAGTGTTGAACACAATTTGGATAAAAAATATTTGTATGACTATATGAGATATATAGAGCTGTAATCCGTGAGAACCTGAGAAGGAATCAAGGAGTTATTGTTGAACCAGGCCCGGTAATTGGGAAACTCAGAAACGGGGTTATTTGTAGAAGGGTGATTAACCTGCTATATTCTTATTTTATGTTAGAGTATGAGATTGGTGAGAGGGGGAGGAAGAGATGGGGGGGGGGGGGAATTAGGAGAAGTAGAGGATGAACAATGGGGGGGAATTCTAAAAGGCATTAAGGAAGTCTCTAGAGCAGGATCACATAGAGTGATCCAGTTTAATATCGTGCATCAGCTCTATTATACACCCCTATTCTTATGTAAGATCAAAAAGTGGCAGGAGGATAAGTGCCCAAGGTGTGGGGCAAGCAGGGCTGGGTTTAAACATATAATGTGGTCATGTCAAGCCTTAAGTGTATTCTGGGACGCGGTTCATAAGAAAATTATGGAGAAGGTGGAGATTAAATTTGAGCTAGACCCAGTCTTGGCTATTCTAGGGGATTCCTCGTCTGTATCTTGTGGGAAAAGAAGAGTTCAGAGACTGCTATTCTATGCTAGACTGGTGTTGGTGAGAAAATGGTTGGCACCTGAGACTCCAAACATAAAAATGTGGGAGAATCTAGTAGATAAATTTGAGAAATATCAGTAATCTGTAGTTTTTCTTTTCTTTTTTCTTCTTTTCCCTACCTTGGCAGGAGAGAGGGGGGGGGGGGGGGGGGGTTGGGATAGGGTTGGGGTGGGGGTCGTGGGGAAAAGGGGTTTAGGGTTTACTTGTATGCACTGTTTTATGAATTATGCCTGTATTGAAGTTGTTTTTTTGGAATTAGAATTGTTTGTTATTATGTAACTTTTATATATATTCATGTTGAACTGTTTTGCACTATTGAAAATAAAAATAATAATAATAAAAAATAAATAAATAAATAAATATTAATACATCAATAGGTTAGTAGCACAATCATATATGGGAATATATCGACAAGGTGACTATGAATTCCAATCCAATTATTCTGCGGTATATATATATATATATATATATATATATATATATATATATACATACATATATACTGTATATGTTTTACTACACGCTGTGTATCATGTACCTAGTCTCACCGACAAGTAACTGTCTGAAATCTATTTTTTGCCAGTAGTGCTGTGTGCATGCGCTTTCTCTATCAGTATGCGCCGTTAATGTTATTCGATAAGTGATATGGTAGCTCATTCTATATGCATGATTGTGATACTTATACACTTATAGTATTATTTATGTGACATGGTCAGCTTTACTTGTGCAAGTACCTAGTGAACCGATTTGCACAGTGGTTATACAGGGTGGTCAATGCATGATGCTATATGGGAATATATCGACTCCACCACTGGTTATGCATGATACTTTAGAGGAAATATTTACTCTCTAACTATGGGCCTTAAACTACTCTGTCATGCACTGTGCATTATGTATTTAGCTTTGCCCATTGGTGATTTTTTTATTTATTTTTTTATTTTACTTTATTTTTTTAATGGCATTTTTAATGGCATTAATGTATTGTTTATCACTATACAATTAAGTCACCATTCACATACATATTTTGGTTTCTGTTTGGGACACCTTTATTGTTGTTCATGTTGTTTATTCACTTTGTATTATCATTGAGGGTTAGTTGATCTGTATTACATGACCGTGTGCTGACCTGGGGGTCCCCAATACTGTGTGGGTCCCACCTTGTTTTTCCCTTCTTGGGGAATTTTAATTGGTTTTAAACGTGCGGGGATCCTTTTTCCCTTTGCCAGTCTTTGTGTCATTTGTATATTTTTGGTTATAACTAATAAACATATTTTTGTATTATTTTCTAAATTTGGAGTGCTCCTTTATATGACATATTCTTGTTTCTTTTGTGGTGTTGGACCCTTAGTATTAGTTGAAATATATTTTGAAAATATTTTGTATATACTGTAGATTGTACAGGTTGTTAGGTGGGGAGGAATGAGGATGGAATGGTTTTACCCTTTTATTATGGTGTGGTAATTTTTATTCTTTTGTTCTGATATGGTATGTTTATTTTTTTAGTTATTTATTGTTATATTTAGAAATATAGGACAATCAACTTAGGCAGTTTTTCCATTTAGCATCTTTGCCATAGGGTGAATGCTGACTTATTGTGCTGTCTTATTGTGATGGCTTCCACTTCCATTTTCACTGGTCTCCATGGAGGAGGCAGAAGTAGATGTTCTTGACCTCCTGTTTCCAATAGAGGCCGCTGACCCCTGACTTGCAGAGATGGGGCTGCGTGATGGTGGCTGCAGTTGTTGGTGGTTACAGGCAAGAAGTGGCATGGGGGTCCCAGTTATTACAGGCAGTGGGGTGACTGCGTTCCATGTGCTGCAGCATAATAATTGTACCTGGGTTTGAATCCAAACCCAACCCGCTTTATGATCACAGTGCATAAAGTATGATAGTCTTTGCTGCCACTGAGACAGAAAAACTGCCAGACCTCTGATCCCAGTGGTCAGGCCTTTGCAGCAGGTGCACTGCTTGACTATTGTTGAGTGCCGCCGCTGCCTTGGGGTACCCATTGAGTGTCTAGGCCTTCCTGAACACCAACTAGCTACTGGTGTACCCCTTGGTGTACCCTGGGCCATCATGAACGCTAGTCTGCAAACTATCTGATGATGTACACTTTTGCCTATAGAACCACAAGTTGTTCTTGGGACCTGACGCTGGCATGGTGGAACAAACACATTTTCATCCCCTAATGAAGATGACGACGCCTGTGATCCCAGATTCCATGAATCGTAGTTCAGAATGAAGGTTTCCTCTCCAAGGCGGTCTTCCTCCAGTGGCATGCCTTTCAATCCCATTGCATTGTAAGAAGATTCCTCTGCCTGGCTCTCCTGACTGCTTTGAGACCTAGCAACCCCTTGAAATATTGACTGACCTTCCATTCCTCAGAAAGATTAGTAGCTGAGAGTGCGGGGAAAGTTTACTCGGCTCCATCTCTCCTTTGGTGAACCATCAGCCAAAAAGGTTCAGATAAACCTAGTACAGTGAGGACCCTTCAGATGATTGCTGGCTCCAGGATTGACGACCGACTGCTGCGGAGCTGGCACGTTGAAGGATCCATTCCACAATACCAGCCTGGCTGATAATCACCTGAACACTGGTTGCTACTGGGAGTTCCAACCTTCATCCAAGCCTGTTAAGATCACCAGTACCACAACCCTGTGTTCCACCACTTCCACCCTATTGACTACTACCTCTCCCGCTGCCACTGGCAAAACCTTAAGAAGGGCCAGACTTCTTTAGAAAGGGGAAGACCCCGAACTGTTGCGGCATGTGCGTCACCATCCCATCGGTTTGTAAGAACATAAGAAAATTTGCTGACAAGCTGAGTATGAAAAGACGCTGTTCACTGAGGATCCCATTACACAAAGTGATTTTTAACGATTAAGTACTAACGATAAACGATCGCAAACAAGATTGTTTATCGTTAACCTGAAATCATTCACCATATTACACAGAACGATAGTCGTTAGTTACGATCCTTACTACAATCATTTACTCCATCTGATCCCAGCAAAATAATGAACGATGTGCCATTACACTGAACGATTAGCTGACGATTAACAATGATTTTAGGGTCAGATCTAAATCAACGATCAATGACAAACTAATGATTTTTCGATCGTAGTCTGCAATTACACAGGACGATTATTATTTAAATTTGAACAAAATAATGATTTTGTGCACGATAATCGTCCTATGTAATAGGGCCCAAAGTGCGTTTTCCTAAGGTGTATTCTATTAACTTAATGTGTATATTATACATTGTATTATATCCTGTAGTGTCCGGTCTATGTGTATATTATACATTGTATTATATCCTGTAGTGTCCGGTCTATGTGTATATTATATCCTGTAGTGTCCGGTCTATGTGTATATTATATCCTGTAGTGTCCGGTCTATGTGTATATTATACAGTGTATTATATCCTGTAGTGTCCAGTCTATGTGTATATTATATAGTGTATTATATCCTGTAGTGTCCGGTCTATGTGTATATTATACAGTGTATTATATCCTGTAGTGTCCGGTCTATGTGTATATTATACATTGTATTATATCCTGTAGTGTCCGGTCTATGTGTATATTACACAGTGTATTATATCCTGTAGTGTCCGGTCTATGTGTATATTATACATTGTATTATATCCTGTAGTGTCCGGTCTATGTGTATATTATATTCTGTAGTGTCCGGTCTATGTGTATATTATACATTGTATTAGACATGACACACTATTCTCTGTATAACCAGATGAGAGATGAGAGCCGCGGTCACAGCTGTCGCGCTCCGCTCCCCCGCCCGCACTCCTCACTACATGGATAAATCTGTAATCCATCCCGGACTCAGTTACCTGGATACATAATTACACAGGACGGACAATGAATGGGATATAGAAAGTAACACTGATGGAGGTGACAGGTGCGGCCCCCTCCTCAGCGCTCACAATGCCGCCGTGTAGAATTCCCCCGCCACATGCAGATCATTCAGAGCTGTAATCACAGGGGAGCCGCCATATTGTAATAATTACAGATGAGAAACTTTCTGCCCATTCAGAGCTGTAATCACAGGGGAGACGCCGCACACCAGAGAACACGGAGAAACTTCTGGTTATTGAAATCTCAGAAACTTTCTGCACATTGGGAATTAGATACAGAAATGTCTCTTATTCTTCTGTAACATGAAGAAACTGATGAATAAAGACTTTACATTTACTAAGTAAAATGGCTGAAACCAAAACCAATACATTGTAGTAGATACTGAACTCATAAAGTGAATCAGGGATCACTGTGCCCAGCAAGTTTTAGGAAAGGAAGTTAAAGGAAACCTAAAGTTTTTTAAAAAACTGAAATGTCGGGTTATAATCATTGCTGAAACCCCCGAAGTCACTAAAAAGAATGGGTAGAGAGCTGAGAGTACATAAAACACTGACCACCACCACCATGGCCGACATACTTACTGCAACATACATATTCAGGCCTTACACATAGGTTATAGTTTCAGGGATATTACAACGTCTGGCCCCACATACACTTGTGCTATTCAGTGAGACACAACAGACATACAAGGCCTCTCCACCACCCCACACCCCGTTCTGTACCGCTCCAGCTTTCTACAGATGGGTGACTCTTCCTTTTGGAGAAGGTTCTAGTTAAGTAGGAAATCACCAGATATGTTTCCCCTTTAAGGGGTTGAGCAGTGATTTACAGGAAAGCTACCTACAATAAATGGGCAACTTCTTTTCCTTCTAGAAGAGAGACACTTTGGATACACTAAGAGGTACACTACTCAAAAGTAGCCTCTGAGAGCCTTCAAGTGTTACCATGTTGGTAAAATCCCCATCTTTCATGTCCATCAGGTTCTTCTACCATAAGTCAACCTATTGGTAGCTCCAATCACTTTACTAGTAGCACTGATAGCCCTGCCCCTTTATTGATAGCCCTGCCCCTTTATTGATACTACATCTATCAGAGGGCCGCTTCCTTATGCCAGCCCAGCCCAATATCCGTGTCAGCATGAATTAACCCCTAAAATCCCACCTTAAAATCTCAAAACAGGCTTAAATGCCTCACTTGGTCCAGTGGCAATCCCTGGTGTCTTGTGGCCCGGTGCCCAATCTTCTTCTAAAGTCCAGGCCGCAAGCTTCATACATCTGTGTGTGAGCTTTGCAGTGCGATCGACTCAAGATCATGACGCAAAAAAATGTGCCCACATAAACCTCCATAGGTAGAAAAATAAATGGGGAAAAAGGGTCTGAATACGGCACTTTTAGGCCTATTAATTTTTTTCGTTTGTTTTTTATTTTTTTAGGATGGAAAATATAATAAAAAATGGAAATATAAATAAATGGAAAATATCGATATAAATTAGATATGACTGTAATCATAATGGTGTGGTGTCCCACTAGGGGTGTTACTGTTGTTTACACCCTTTGCAAAAGTCTGTACTTTTTGTGGTCTCATTGCAGCCAAAGTAGTATTAGGAGATAACCACTAGATGTTGCTACATTATGTATTAAAGTATAGCTGTTAGTCCCTTGGGTGAAGGAGGAGTCTTAGTCGGGATTCTGTGGAGGAAGGACGCAGACCAGATAGCTCTCCACAGTGGTCCTACCTGGGCCCTGGCCCTCTGCCAGGTCCCCCCGATAGGAAGAAGTTCAGTCTTAGTCAGTGCCCCGCATGGGTAGGACGCAGGACAGTGCTCTCTTACAAACTTCTCTCTACGAGCCTATACTCCGTAGGATGCAGTGTTAAACCTCTCAGGAGAGAACTAGCCAACAGCTCATCTCAACCCATGCCATGGACTAGGAGGAACAACAGTGCAGGACAGTACCCACTACAAAAGCCAAAGAGCTAGGAACTGATCCGGGTGGAGCAAAGTTACTGTGAAAGTCTAGGAATTCCATCTCGCAGTGCGAGTGTCAGCCAGGGAACCCTCAGCACTCTGCTCATCTTAGGTCACAAGGTCTGGGGCCTGTGTCACCCATTAGTACGGTTCGCCGAACGCTAGTGGCCATAAGGTGGTGTGAAGACTCTAGAATGGTCAATACACAGGACAGGTTGTCTCGTTCTTCTTCTTCTAAAAGTATTCTTCTATATCCTCCAACATCCCGGAAGAGCACATTACTATTTGAGTTGAGACTCTCACGGCACCTTCCTCTCTACTATGCTACCACACAGTACAACTCTACCAACACAACTACCTCCTACTCAGCACTTATTTCATAGATCTGGTGGTTCTATGTTCAAGTATTTATTGGAACTTTATCAAGTGTATATCAGAGCTCATCTGTATTACCTGTTGCGATTATTCACTACCACCTGCACAGCATATACACTGCAACCTTGGGACATCTCCCCTTTCTGTGGGTGGCGGGTTCTACTATCCGGGAGGGTCACTACACCGCTCTGGCCACCTGTGACTACATCATCCATGACAACACTATCCCAAGGGACCCGGTAGCAACCCGGCAGGACACCAACCACAGGGAAAAAGGGTACAACCGGCCTTACACCCTAAAAGCAGGCGTGCCATCACACCTGTGTGCCCACCCGGCACTGGCGTCACGTGACAAAATCTCAAGGTCCGGCTGCATCTTGGCCATCCACCACAGTAGTGGCGTCACACTTCCATCTAGCAATTGACTGGCTGTCCCACCGCTATAACACCATCCGGGGGTCACCACCAGAACAACCCAGAGAAAAAAGATAATGCTGCAGTTTAAGGCTATGTTCACACAAAGTATATTTTCGTATAACTATGTCGTTGTTACCGATTTCAACAACGGCCCTGGTTAAAACGAAAATATACCTGCCGTTGCCACCTATGGAATCCTGGTCGGAGTGTATACACATGGTATACACTCCGGCCGGGATCCCTAGCGGCGCCGCAAACATTTATTTTCGGTCGCAGAAAACCCTGTCAGCGCACACTGTGGAGCAAGCGGCTATGGCCGCTCACTCCATAGTATGCAGAGGAGAGTTCTGATGCTGCACACACGGGTGCGCCCGCAGCTGAACTCTGCGGCCCTAAAGATCATCCGGCCTGTACTGCCGTACTGTGTATGAACATGGCCTAACCGTAAACTGCATTGCATAAAAATTAAAGCAAAGTTTACCAAAGATGCGTATTTTTTTCAATTTTACCTCACCTATACATTTTATGGTAAAATAAAAGGTATTATTACAAAGTTAGTTACCCAAAAAATAACCCCTCATAGTTATGAATTTTAGAATGTGAAGAACAAGAAATGAAAAAAAAAAAATGAAAAATCGCTGTGTCCCCTAAGGGTTAAAGAAGAGCCTGTTACTGGTACTAATAAGCCACATGGTCATATAGAGAGTACCTGTCACTGGTGCTAATAAACCACATGGTCATATAGAGAGAACCTGTCACTGGTAGTAATAAACCACATGGTCATATAGAGAGTACCTGTCACTGGTATTAATAAGCCACATGGTCATATAGAGAGTACCTGTCACTGGTACTAATATACCACATGGTCATATAGAGAGTACCTGTCACTGGTGCTAATAAACCACATGGTCATATAGAGAGTACCTGTCACTGGTGCTAATAAACCACATGGTCATATAGAGAGTACCTGTCACTATGGCGGCTGCTGGATCAGCAGTGAATGTGTCTCTGCTCCTGTAAGTTCGGGTATCTATAGTTACCAACACGCTGTGACAGAAATGTGTGCGCCCCCATTATGATATTATGAGGGTTGCGGCCATTTCTGTCCCAGCATCAGTATGGCAGCGGCGGCCATAGTGACAGGTTCTCTCTGACTGACCATGTGGGTTATTGGATTACATCCTCCATTATTACCTGATGAAGCACACGCTCCGGGCCTACATGTTTCTTCTGACACAAGGAATAAAGGGATTTTACACTACAACCTTGTGTGACGGCCACGGATGACCGAGCAGACGGAGCGCGGCCCAAAGGACATGAGAGAGAGAGACAGAGAGAGAGGGGGAGAAGGAGAGAGAGAGAGGGAGAGAGAGAGGGGGAGAAAGAGAGAAGGAGAGAGAGAGAGGGAGAGAGAGCTCCCTGTATCACATATACTGCCCCCATCCCTTACCCTATTACCTCCTCCTCACAGGTCTGTTACCTGCCAGGACCTGGGGACATCATCAGGAAGGTCATGTCAGGTCCTGGCAGGTAAATAAAGAGAGGTCACAGCCTCTTTAGAGGCTAGTATACTGGAAAACTGGTAATCAGAGCTGTGACTAATATACAGTGTCCTGGCCTCTCACACCAATGTATATAGCTTTACCTCCTTCAGCATCATCCCCTCATGTCGGCTCCTTAGTATACCACCAGTCTCGCAGTACTCACTGTATTATACTGGTGGTATAATGAGGGGCCCACATGAAGGGATGATGCTGAAGTCTGCCCCAGTCACCCCCCCAGTCTGCCCCAGCTACCCCTAGTCTGCCCCAGCTACCCCCAGTCTGCCCCAGCTGCCCCCAGTCTGCCCCAGTCACCTACCAGTCAGCTTCAGCTTCCCCTTAGTCTGCCCCTGTCACCCCCAGTCTGCTCCAGTCACTCTCAGTCTGCCCCAGCTACCCCCAGTCTCCACCAGTCACTCCCCAGTCTGCTCCAGCCACCCCCCAGTCTGCCCAGTCTCCCACAGTCACCCTAAGTCTGCCCCAGCTACCCCCAGTCTGCTCCAGTCACCCCCAGCTACCAAGGTTTCATGGGGCCCCATGACTTCTAGCTGCACCCCCGCCCCTCATCTGTTCCTGTACTACTATACCCCTCATCTATTCCTGTACTACTACTACAACCCTCATCCTTCTGTATTGTTCTGACTGGAAAATTTGGAACCCCGCTCCCCCAAAAAAAAACTCTGGTGACAAGCCACACCACACCCCAATAAACCACACACCCCAAGATCACACCTACAGTAAGCCACACCCCTTGTATACAACGCTAAAATGTCCCTGGAAAACATTTTCAAATGTTGGCAACTATGTGTGCATACCTCCCAACCGTCCCGGATTTAGCGGGACAGTCCCGATTTCGGGGTCATGTTCCGATGTCCCGGAACGGGCCCCAAGTGTCCTGCTCCTGATGAGTGCTCGCAGAAGCGGGGCTGTGCACTGCTTCCTCTTGTGGCTGGAAGCTGCATTCTGCCTCCGGTCACAAGAGGTCTCTCTCATCCCCTGCGTTCCCGCGCGGAACAGAGGAGTGACGTCACCAGCAGAGCAGTGAGAAGAAGGAGAGACGCTGGAGCCGGCGAAAGCACAGAGATTCAGTGAGTATGCTTACTCTTTTTTTTAATCAAACGAGGGATGGTGGGGGGGAGGCTAGCTGACAGGGAAGGTGTTAATCACTCTCTGCAGGGATGCGGACAGAGACGGGGCCAGGGCCTTGTGTGGGGGAACTGGTAAACATCGGGGATCGGGGGTGTAACTGGGGGCATTACTTACTACTAATGCTGTGTGGAGACACAGTGAGGGGTTCCTGGGGGGTGCCGCGGCATTCTGACATCACTGGGGGAGGGGGATCTTCATCCCTCTGCTGTCTGACTCCTATGCATTCCTGCTGGGGTCGGAGGGGGAGGTGGTGCAGTCACACAGCAGAGTAGTATATACTTATCTTCCTCCTGAGTAGGTATATATCTCTCCATTCAGTGTATACAGCATTGTATTATATACTTATCTTCCTCCTGAGTAGGTATATATCTCTCCATTCAGTGTATACAGCAGTGTATTATATACTTATTATCACCCTGTATGAGAGTGTGTGTGTGTGTGTATATATATATATACATCTCCATCTCCATTCTGTGTAGTTATCAGCATTGTATTACATAATTATATATATACTGACTGAAATGGCTCCACTTCCGAGATGAACTTGTCTTGGGAGTGACAGCCCCCTTAGCCAATCACTAACTGAGACAGGACAGCTGTCAGTGATTGTCTAATGGGTCTCCAAACTGCGGCCCTCCAGCTGTTGCAATACTACATTTCCCGTCATGCCTGGACAGCCAAATCCAAAGCTTTAGCTGTCCAGGCATGATGGGAGTTGTGATTTTGCAACAGCTGGAGGGCCGCAGTTTGGAGAACCATGGTTCAAGCGAACGGTCACTCCCAATATAAGTTCATTTTGGAAGTGGAGTCATTTCAGTCAGTGGGGCAAATCAGCGACACTGCAACAATACACAGTTGAAGCATGGGCAGGTAAGTATAGGCTCCTGTTATAGTTTCCTGTATGACAGCAGAAAATATTAAAAGTAGTTTAATCCATGATATCCTACATGATTGTGTGAAAAACAGTGGAAGACGTGATATGGGGGTTTAGGGGCGTGTCTGGGGGAGGGGGGGGGGGTTAGAGGCGTGTCTTGGGTTGGGGCTAGGAGCGTGTCCATGTCCCTCTTTCCTCTCAGCCAAAGTTGGGAGGTATGTGTGTGAGTGATGTGACAGAGCTGTTGTGGACTCGAGAACGACCTTATACTAGGTTCTCCCTTCTCTCTGTATACGCCTATGGCCTAGTATATGTACATATTTCACTTTCTAGACGTTCTCCCTCTATACACCTATGGCCTAGTATATCTATATATCTCACTTTCTAGGTGTTCTCCCTCTATACACCTATGGCCGAGTGTATGTATATATCCCACTTTCTAGGAATTCTCCCTGTATATGGCTATGGCCTAGTGTATGTACTGTATATATCCCACTTTCTAGGGGTTCTCCCTGTATAGGCCTATGGCCTAATGTATGTATATATCTCATATACATACTGACAGCAGCTCCCTGTGTACTCACTGTATATACTGACTACAGCTCCCTTTGTAACCTCATAGAGCTAATATCAGACTCCCCTCCTCCAGGTTGTGCTGCCCTGCTCTATGGTGAATCGGTGCATAAGATGGCTGAGCAAGGAGAAGCATGTGACCATGCCCCACCCCCCTATGTCCACCATAGACATATACAGACTCAGAGGTGGTCACATTCTCCTCCATGTCGGCCATCTTATGGAAAGAATCACCACAGAACAGGGAGCACAGTCTGGAGGAGAGAAGTCTGATTTTAGCTGTATGAGGTACACAGGGAGCTGCTGTCAGAATATACAGGGACCTTATAGCATATCTGCACCCTACACAGGCTTCAGGTCAGGCCCAGGGATAATCTGGCTCTCCAATTCTATAGTTTCACCACTAGGTGTCAGTGTTACTTTTAAGTCTTGTTATCTCATGGACAGCTAAAGTTAACAAAGGGTTACTGTTATTGTTATGCCATGTGTTTAGTGCTGACCTATAGGAGATGTTCTTTCTTCCTCTGCCTATCCCTGTTCTCCACACACACACAGCCCCTGGAGAAGTAGCTAGTTAGCCCCATGTGGGAGGAAGTCAGTTCAGTTTAGTGCGTAAAGTGAGTTCAGTCTACACATGTATGAAGCTGCGGGGGGGCTGCCTGGGTGATCGCTTGACCGTACGGGCAGCCCATAGCATACAGCAGCGGTCTGCTGCCGCTGCTCCTATTCCACGGAGCGATGGCAGCAGATCGTTGTTGTATGAGTCGTTTGTCTTTCAACATGTTGACTGCAAACGACAATGTCGGCTGATCGGATACGGACGATAATCGTTCCATGGAATTGGGCCTTTAGTCAGGTTTCTGTATGGATAGTAAGCAAGATAAGACACAACTAACAGTTTCTCTTCAAGCCACCCTACATAACCCTATGCAGTGTTAAACCCCTTAAAGGAGAAGACACGTCAGAGATTATCTCAACCCACGCAGTGGACTAGGAGAGTCACAGTATAGGACAGTATCCACAAAGGCAGAAAGCTAGGAACTGATCCGGATAGAGCAAAGTTGCTAAAGCCTATGAACTCTATTTCGCAGTTCGGTTGTCAGCAGGGAACCTTCAGCATTCCGCTTATCCCAGGTAACAAGGTCTGGGGCATTGTGTCACCCTCTAGGACAGGTCCCGCGACACTGGTAGGGCAACAGGTTATTCATTCCGACTAAGGTCGATGCACAGGCACAAGTATTCTCTTTCAAGTATTTTTAACTCTCTGCCTCATCCTCCAACATCCCGGCAGAGCACAGTACTACTTGGGTTGGGACTCTCACGACATCCTCCTCTCTGCTACTCTGATTCTTCTGTATACCTCTCAACACGCAATCCAGTCAGCACAACTGTTTTCTTCGCTATACTCCTAACTCAGATCTGGATCCTGTATTGTCAAGTGTATTATCAAGTGTAACATATCCTGTCAAGGTAAAGCTGTATGTTCTGCTGCACACAAGTACCTTCAGAGTAAACAGAAGATTATTTATGATAAAGAGAATCTGTAATTCTTCTCCCCGCACCAGCACAGTTGTAACGGCTGGAGTCGTGGATCCACTGAACCGTCACTAGCGATGGCACTAACCTCACCAGGGAGCGGAGTCTAAGGGGCCGCTGGTTTTAACCAGATGGTTGTAGGAAAACTCTGCCCATAGAAGTAGGCTGGACCAGTTGTCTTGGCGAGCTGAGACAAAATGACGTAGATAGTTGCCCAGGATCTGGTTGACCCTCTCCAATTGCCCATTGGTCTGGGGGTGATAGGCAGACGAGAAGTCCAACTTCACTTGGAGTTGTGAGCAGAGGGCACGCCAAAATTTTAGAGACGAATTGTGAGCCTCTGTCGGACACGATGTGACCATATAAGCGGAAGATGTGTTGAAAGAACAACTGGGCCAGACGGGGAGCAGATGGAAGTCCAGGAAGAGCCACAAAATGAGACATCTTGGAGAAGCGGTCAGTGACCACCCAAATGACTGTGTTTCCCGCAGATGGAGGCAAGTCTGTGACAAAGTCCATGCCTATGTGGCACCAGGGACGGCTTGGAACTGGCAAGGGCTGTAATAGGCCGGCAGGCCTTTGACGGGGTGACTTGTTTTTGGCACAAACGGCACAGAAAGCCACAAAGTCCTTGACATCCTGGAGAAGATTGGGCCACCAGTAATGGCGGGAGATCAATTGCTCGGTCTTTTGAGCTCCTGGATGTCCGGCCACCAAAGAGGAATGACCCCACTTCAAAATTCGTCTTCGAAGTGCAGGGTGCACATAGGTTTTTCCGGGAGACACTCTCTGAAGAGTAGAGTTGGCGACTGGCACTAGGCGATCGGGAGGTATAATGTGGCGAGGGGATTTCTCTTGTCCCATAACATCAGATGCTCGGGAAAGTGCATCGGCTTTCACGTTCTTCTCAGCAGGACGGAAATGAATGATGAAATTGAAACGTGAGAAGAAGAGCGACCACCTGACCTGCCGGGGATTGAGGTGTTGGGCCGATTGGAGGTAGAGAAGGTTCTTGTGGTCCGTGTAGATGTTGACCAGGTGCCAACTTAATCGCCAAGAGTTCTCGGTCACCAATGGTATAGTTCCTCTCGGCAGGGGAGAAAGTCTTAGAGAAGAACCCACAGGTTCTGGTCTTGCCTGATGCATCCTTTTGCGAGAGGACGGCTCCAGCGCCCACTGAAGATGCGTCGACTTCAAGTGAAAACGGCTTGGTGGCATCCGGGTGGACTAGAGCAGGAGCAGAGGCAAAGGAAGACTTTAGGCTAGTGAAGGCTTGTTAGGCCTCAGGTGGCCAATGCCTGGTATCCGCCTTATTCTTAGTGAGAGCCACGATGGGTGCGACCAGGGTAGAGAAATGTGGGATGAACTGCCGATAGTAGTTGGCAAATCCTAGGAGGCGTTGGATAGCTCTGAGTCCCACAGGACGTGGCCACTGGAGAACAGCTGAGAGTTTGGCTGGATCCATCTGTAGACCCCGATCGGAGACAATATAGCCAAGAAACGGAAGGCTGCGCTGATGGAAAACGCACTTCTCCAGCTTGGCGTACAGATGATTGGCCCGTAGTCTTCGTAGGACCTGACGTACTTGGGTCACGTGAGTCTGCTGGTCAGGGGAGAAGACCAGAATGTTGTCAAGATAGATGATGACGCAAACATAGAGGAGGTCACGGAATATGTAATTGACGAATTCCTGGAAGACCGCTGGGGCATTGCATAGGCCGAATGGCATGACCAGGTATTCGTAGTGCCCATCTCTGGTGTTAAAAGCGGTCTTCCATTCGTCTCCTTCACGAATACGGATCAAATTGTACGCTCCCCTGAGATCCAGCTTGGAGAAGATCCTGGCTCTACGGAGACGGTCGAATAGTTCGGGGATAAGCGGAAGAGGATATTGGTTCTTGACAGTCACCTTATTTAGGCCCCGGTAGTCTATGCATGGGTGGAGAGAACCGTCCTTCTTCTGAACAAAGAAGAATCCTGCGCCAGCTGGGGACGTGGATTTACGGATGAAACCCTTCAGTAAGTTCTCTCGGATGTAGGAGGACATAGCTTCAGTCTCGGGTACAGAGAAGGGGTACACCCGACCACGCGGAGGAGAAGTTCCAGTAAGGAGGTCTATAGGACAATCATATGTCCGGTGAGGGGGTAGAGAGTCTGCCTCCTTGGCAGAGAAGACGTCAGCCAAGTCTTGGTACTCCGCCGGAAGGCCGGATAGAGGCTTGACGGAATCAGGTGACGTCATAGAGCACTTGGGCTGAGGAGACTTCAGACACCGGTTTGGACAGTCCAGGCCCCAACTGAGAATCTCCCCGGTTCTCAAGTCTAGCTTAGGGGTATGTAATTGCAGCCAGGGGAGACCCAGCAGGATGTCGGAAGAGGAATGGCGCAAGACGTAGAAGGAGATCTTCTCCTGATGTAAAGCGCCCACCTGGAGGACTAGAGGTGCAGTCTGGTAGTGCACAGCAGCTGCAATGAAACTGCCTGTAGTTTCAGGTATACAGGACCCTAAACTATACACTACAGTTATAAAGGAGCCCAAAATTATACACTACATGTATACAGGACCGCCACCAAGTAGATACTTCAGGTATACAGGACCCCAAAACTATACACTACAGGTATACAGGACCTCCACCAACTATATACTATAGGTATACAGGACCACAAAACTATACACTACAGGCAAACATGACCTCCACCAACTCTATACTACAGGTATATAGGACCCCAAACTATACACTATAGGTATACAAGACCTCCACTAACTATACACTACAGGAATACAGAACCTCCACCAACTATATACTACAGGTATACTGGACCACAAAACTATACACTACAGGTATACATGACAGAGATTGGCCTCCTGGGTAACCTTGGAACAAATCCAATTAACACACTGACACTTTATACCCGGGCAACGCTGGGTACATTTCCTAGTGCCAGTATATTTGGTGATATTGAATCTGTCAGTGAACCATTAGTCAGTCACCTGGATGTCTCCGCTGATGAGTGGGAGACGGACAGTGACATCTCCAGTGTTATTGAAACGTGCATTGTAAGAAGTCATTTTCCACCCACTCCTGGTATGTCTAATGAGGGTCACGTGGCTCCTCATAAAAGGGGGAGTATTGTTATGAATGCTCGTGATGGAACTTTGGCCATAACTTTCAAACTATTCTTTGTTTTATTTGCTTTTGTTTGTGCCCAGTCTGAACTCTGTCTTATGCTTTCTGTTCTGCTAATTGTTTTCCTGCCCCATCCGTGTCAGTCAGTTGGTTAACCTGGTTTTGCATCTGTGATTGACAGCTGGTTCCTCCAATCACCTTCTGGACTGGGTTCCTGGTCTCCTATTTAAGTTCTCTGTTATTGCCTGTGTGTTGCTGGTTATTGAGTTAGTCTCTGCCTGCTTGTGGGTTCTGTTTCTGTGTATCTCCTAATTCCTGCTTAGTATCTTTAACCTCCCTTGCTTGCCGCCTGCCCCTGACCTTATTGCCTGTTATTTGACAACAATCTTGAATCTGATTTTGTACTTTTGCTGCCCGACCGTTGTGACCCGAATTGCTGACAATTCTTATTGTGTTTATTCGTCTTGTCTTTTGTTTCACGTATTCAGGGATCGCCATCCAGTTGCCTGCTGCCATTTTAGAGCAGATTGTGGCAAGTAGGCAGGGACAGTGGGCGGGGCTGAGAAAGAAGAAATAAGTATATAGTTCTAGACAAACACAAAGATTATGTGATATAATGTCCGAGGGCGGAAAATATTGAGCGCAATCTCCACGCCGATTCCGTAGTGTGAACGGGCCCTAAGTATATATCTGTGTAGTAACAAGCAGGAAGAGGTCTGGGTGTATAGGGAGTCTAGAGAAGTGACAGCAGAGCACTGAGCCGATCTGACAGTTAGCACTAGAGCCCCGCCTCCAGGCAAGCTAGGAAAGCAGTGCATGCTGGGAAAAGAAACAGGAAGTGGTTGAAAAGGATGAAAACAAAGAGGTGAGGATAATAAATAGCTGTGAAATCACAAGATAAAGAGCAACATTAGAAACAGGGACATGTGGAGACTTGTCTAGCCATCAGCTTTCCAGCTGGAGGGTTTTTTCACTTAGCTAAAAATCTTGATCAACCTCTTTAAGAAAATAAATTATATAAATTTCTTCATAATATATATATATATATATATATATATAGCACTTTATCTAAATCAATATAAAATTCATGAAAATATATAGACAAATAAACATGTAAATAACTACACACTTACACATAAACACTTATACATATCTCATAAGGTTGCAAATAATATAATGCAGGATATAGACTTGATAACTATTTATAAATAAAAATTCATATAAGGCAATAAAAATTCCTATAATGCGGTTAAATCTGCATGTAGTTATTGCACGCGATGCGATTAAAACCACATGCGACTAATGCAGGGCCCTTGCAAGTCGCTGTAATTTATTACTACTGTATTTGAACCAAGTCAGTTATCACTGTTCTGTTTCTTAGTTCAATATAAGTTGCAACACTTAGTAGCGCTTGTTAGCATTTTCACAGAAATGATATGTTTAAAAATTTGGTGGAAATCCACCTCTCACCGGTCCGGGTACTCTGAATCTGGGAGGTCTGCGGCCGCAGACTGTAGGGAGCAGGCAGGGGATTGTTTATTTGAAGATGTCATCCGGAGCTCTCCTCCGTGTGTACGGGGTCTTGTTTAGAGTACGGTCCGGTTTGGAGCTGAATGCTCAATACTCGGTTGTCTCTCCTGACACAAATGGGTGTTTACCTTTGAGCGATGCTCCCGTGTTCTCCGTCAGCGTAGGAATATTTGCAATGCATCCATACGCCATGGACTGGTAGATAGTAG
The DNA here is from genome assembly GCF_027789765.1 of Dendropsophus ebraccatus. Classification (NCBI taxonomy): domain Eukaryota; kingdom Metazoa; phylum Chordata; class Amphibia; order Anura; family Hylidae; genus Dendropsophus; species Dendropsophus ebraccatus. The sequence goes on from NC_091460.1 coordinate 13,432,347, forward strand.
GACCGGCGGTAGGTGGTTATCTCAGTATATCTTTGCGGTACATTCGGTAGTGGTAGCAACTCTTTAAAGAGTTGTAGTGTGTAGTTATTTACATGTTTATTTGTCTATATGTTTTTATGAATTTTATATTGATTTAGATAAAGTGCTATATATATATATATATATATATATATATATTTACTTGTGATTTAATTATACCTTGAGATTTATATTTGTCTCAAAAATATAACATTAGGGGTATTACTGGAGAGCCTACTAAATATACATACTAACTAGGTCATTTGGTGCCAGCCGAGTAGTGCACTCGCTATACACCCATTCCATAACTGCACTAGAGGTAGAGTTCTTACACTAGAGTTTTCCATATATATATATATATATATATATATATATATACTGTATATATATTAGTTGTTATATTATCCTATAATTCTGCCTTATTATAATATAATTTCTAAATTAAAATTATCCATATGAGTTATATCAGCAAAGGAGTCTGCTCCAGTACAAAGTTTATGTCAATACTTTTTGCCATCCAGACCTGGATTATTGTTCAAATTAATCAGAAAGGGTCCAGAAAGGCATTAGCACAAGGCTGGGCACTTCTCTTCCCACTCTCTGGCCCCATAGAGTTACATTAGGAGCGTGTCATGTGCAGAGAGATAGAAGAGAAACTGCAAACTACTCCTGGCTCATTCTAGTAATCGGTCGGGGTCTGAGCATCTGGACTCTCACCAATCCTAACTTCTGACTTCTCTGACATGTCAAAAGTTTATTAAAGCGACAGTACCCATTCAAAGTTTTGGTAGGTGATATGAGTATAAGAAGGAGTGGAGTAGAGATGGGAATGAATAGGTCAATGCTAAATAATGAGGCTCGTAGGGGGGACTCCTCTGTAAAATAAGACAGAGCTGAACAAAGGACTTTATTTTATTCTCAGCAGGGACACAATCATTTCTGTAATGGTCCACAGATGGTTGCTGGGAACATACAGTACACCAACAGGTCCACCAAGGAGAAAACACTAAATGAAAACCTCTAAACGAATGATTTCATAACCTTTGCCAGAGGTTGTAGTGTTTTTTTTGACAGGGGTGGGAACAGCAGTGTTTCTTAGTCATTTCTTCCTCTTCCCCAGCAGGTTGTTTTTTTTGTTCATTTCTGATTTAAATAAAATGATAAAACATTTGGGGATAAACACACATCCTAACAGTCCAGCACTGGACGCCATCACTGCAAAGACCTCCACAGCCACCATGTTCTTGCCTCTGGTGGTCAGATAAGCCGGGATCATGGCGATCCAGACACTGCAGAACACCAGCATGCTGAAGGTGATGTACTTGGCCTCATTGAAAGTGTCCGGTAATGTCCTCACCATGAAAGCCAGAACAAAGCTCACCACTGCCAGGAACCACAGGTAACCCAACATGGAGTAGAACCAGATATCTGACCCTGCATTACACTGAATGAGCATCTTCCCAGGATAAGACTGAGTGTCCAGGTCCTGGAATGGTGGAGATATAGACAACCAGATAACACAGATTATAACCTGAATGGATGAACCCAACAACACTATGGTATAGGGCACCTTCACACTCAGCCATTTCCTCCAGGGACTTCCAGGCTTGGTGGACTTAAAAGCAACACAAACCATCACAGTCTTGGCGAGAAGTGAAGAGACGGCAACTGAAAAGAAAACTCCAAAACTGGTTTCACGTAATCTACAAGTGACATCACTGGGACGACCAAGAAACAAGAAGACAGAGAGGAAGCTGAGGATGATGGAGACCAGGAGGAGATAACTCAGGTTCCGGTTATTAGCCCTAACAATGGGAGTGTCCCGGTAGGAGATAAATATTCCCAATATGGAGCCGGTCACAAGACATCCGAAGAGCGAGACACAGGAGAATACAGAAGCCATTGTGTCATTGTGGTAAGAGATGAAGTCCAGGACTTTGGGCAGACATCCGTCTCTCTTCTCATTCGGCCATTCATGAATTGGACATTTAATACAGTTCTCAGAATCTGTAGGAATATTTCATAACATATTATTTATCTATCTTATTGTCTTTATCTTATCTTATTTTTGTATACATGCAGTGCTGGCTTCAATAACAAGTAATATGACATGCCCTCTCCATAACTATTGGTAAATTATCAGGTCAGGATAAATCTAATGTCCCGTGACACTCTGGTAACACACTATAACCCCAAGGTGTCAGAACACACAAAAGGCTTCATAGACATAACAGTCATTTAAAGGGGTAGTGCGGCGCTAAACTTTTATTCACAAAATAACACACATTACAAAGTTATACAACTTTGTAATGTGTGTTATGTAAATGAATGGCCCCCTTCCCTGTATTCCCCCCCACCCCGGAAGTGTCGTGCATTATACTCACTGGCATGAGGGATGGCTGGAGCGGTTCCCCGGCCTCCCGAAGATGTCGTCATTGTCACAAGATGGCGGCCGGGGTCGACACGAATGCGGTGAGTATAATGCACCACACTTCCGAGGTGGGGGGGAACACAGCGAAGGGGGCCATTCTCTTACATAACACACATTACAAAGTTGTATAACTTTGTAATGTGTGTTATGTTGTGAATAAAAGTTTAGCGCCACACTACCCCTTTAATGAAAATGTCTAAAGTAGTGATGAGCGTACCCGCACCTATCATGGAAGTCTGTGTTTGGGTCCAGCGTACGGTTTCTTAATAAATCTTGTTGAAATGCTGCCGAGCAGCCAATAAATAAGCTTGATAGGGTCACTGTCATCAGAAAAAACCTTTGACATGTCAGAGAAACATGTCAAAGGTTTTTATCAGTCAGGGTCTAAGTGCTCAGACCACGACCGAACAATAGAATGAGCGGGGAGAGGGCCGTGCTGCTGCGTGGTACACTTCCCGCTCTGTATGAAAAATCTTGCCTCTTAGACTTTCTGTATGAGTTGGGAGAGCACTGCACTGACTTCTCCCAGTCCATTCTCACAATTGGTCAGAATCTAAACACTCAGACTCAGATCGAACAAAACTAGCAATTCTGATTGCTCAAAAGTACAGATGAGCGAACCTTTGAAAAGTTTGTCTCGCCCCGTTTGCAAATAGCTTGGTTAAGGGCTGGAGCAGGTGCAGTGTGCTTTCTATTGGGGGAGGGGGGTTAATCAATCATACTTACCCTCCTGAGTCTTCTATCTTTAGCAGGAGTAGCACACAGCATCAGCTCTCCGCTCAGCCAGTCAGGGGCTGCAGCAGTGTCCCACCTTAGCTGCTGATTGGCTGAGCGGACACTGCAGAAGCAGAGCTGGCACATCAAGCACTGTTTGCCAGGTCTGCTGAAGACAGAAGAGCTGAGCTCAAGGGGGGTAAATATTATTACTTTCCCCTCAGTTTGGCCTCCAAGGGGTTAAGTGTCCGCAGCATCCTCTCTTAACCTGTTGGGGGCCTAACTGTTCAGTAAATCTGAAAAGAAAAAATAGTGGGACATTTTTTTTTTAGTTAATAATCAGAATGATAACAGTAACTAGTTGTGGTGCCACTACTAGCGATGACCTAAGCAGCACCAGGGAGCGAAGTCTAAGGGGCCGCTGGTCTTTACCAGAGCCCACTGCAAGGCAGGTTGGATCTGTTGCGGCAGGTGACCGCCAGGTCGCTACCCCTGGCTTGCCAGTGGTGGTGGCGAGGTGCAGCTGGAGACTAGTAGGCAGATAGGCTGGAACTCAGCAGGAGGCTCAGCTGGAACTGAGACAGCAGTCAGATGGCAGGAACCAGGAATGGCTGGAAACACTAGGCAGGATACACGGGCAGGAATATACGGGCAGGATACACAGGCTGGATACAGGAGAGCTGGGCCACACACTAATGGGAAGCATGTAGAGGCTCCAACAGGGAATGTGAGCACAGGTGCAGCTTTATAGGCAGGTGATTATGTGCGCACCCAGTTAGGGAGGCACTGGTCCTTTAAGTTTAAGCAGAGCCGGTGCGCACACTCTCTAGGAGACCGGGATGCACACACCGGACCATGCGGGAGGAGGAGCAGAATGGGGAACAAGCCACGCGGCCACGGGAGGAGGTAAGTGCCGCAGCAGTCACAATACCCCCCCCCCCCCTTGGCCTCCCCTTCTTTCTTGCTTGAAGGAATTTCTTGATGAGATCCTGATCCAGGATGTTGGCTTCAGGCTCCCAGGATCTCTCTTCAGGACCAAAACTTTTCCAGTCGACGAAAAAGAAGCATCTTTCCCTAACAGTCTTAATCGCCAGGATGTCCTTAACGGTGTAGATGTTATCGGAGACTGCTTGCGGAGGAGAAGGACTTAATGAAAAAACGGTTGAGGACCACCAGCTTCAGGAGGGAAACATGGAAGGAGTTCGGAATTCGCATGGTGGGAGGCAGGCGGAGCTTGTAAGTGGCTAGGTTGATGCGCCTCTGAACCGTGAATGGTCCAAGGAACCGTGGGCCCAACTTGTAACTTGGAATTTTGAGTTGTACATACTTGGGGGAAAGCCAAACTTTGTCACCGGGAGCAAAGGTTACAGCAGGTCTCCTTCTCTTGTCTGCTTGGGCCTTCATCCGACCGATAGCATGGATTAGAGATTGTCGAGCCTGTTCCCAGATGGACTTAAAGTCTGTTACCAGTTCGTCCACTGCTGCTCCCTCAGATGATGGGGGTAGAGGTAATGGAGGACGAGGGTGTTGACCATAGACAATGTAGAATGGTGACTTGCCAGTGGAACCTGAGTCCAGATGGTTATAACATAACTCTGTTAGATGTTTGTGATTACTGGGACTAGCGACCCAGAATAGGACAGTGTTCACACAGTGCGTCATATGGCACAGGACTGTTTATATCAAAACTTATAAGATAACTCTGCCCAGGGAAGCAGATTGGACCAGTTGTCTTGACGAGCGGATACAAAATACCGGAGATAATTTCCCAGGACCTGATTGACCCTCCTAACTTGCCCATTGTTCTCAGGATGATAGGTTGAAGAGAAGTCCAGCTTCACTTGAAGTTGAGAACAAAGGGCACGCCAAAACCTGGAAATAAACTGTGGTCCTCTATATGAGACAATATGTAGAGGGAGCCCATGCAGCCGGAAGATGTGTTAGAAAAACAAATTGGCCAGATGAGGAGCAGAAGGCAGACCGGGAAAGGCCACAAAATGGGACATTTTAGAAAAACGGTCTGTAACCACCCAGATGGCTGTGTTTCCTGCGGATGAGGGCAGGTTGTGATGAAGTCCATGCCAATGTGGGTCCAAGGGTGGTCTGGAACTGGCAACGGCTGGAGCAGATCAGCAGGTCTCAGTCGAGAGGTCTTATTCTGAGCGCAGGTGACACAAGAAGCTACATATTCCCTGACATCCCTGGACAGGCTAGGCCACCAATAGTAACAAGAGATTAGCTGCAGGGTTTTATGGGCTCCGGGATATCCGGCGACCAAAGAGGAATGTCCCCATTTTAAAATGCTTCTTCTAAGTGCTGGGTGTACATAGGTCTTGCCAGGAGGGAGACTTCGAAGGGCAGAGGTCGCCACTGGCATCAGACGGTCTGGCAGTATAATATGGCGAGGAGCATCCTCCTGACCAACAACATCGGAGGTACGAGAGAGAGCATCGGCTTTCACGTTCTTCTCTGCTGGTCGAAAGTGGATGACAAAATTAAAACGGGAGAAAAAGAGGGACCACCTAGCCTGCCTGGGATTAAGTCGCTGGGCCAACTGGAGATAAAGAAGATTCTTGTGGTCAGGGCCGGCCTTAGGGGTGAGCGAGCAGTGCGGCTGCACAGGGTGCTGTGCACTCCCAGCAGGAAGGGGGCGCCACCTGCTTCCCCCTGAGGCCATATATCGCCGACACAGCAGCCTTGCTGAGTGTCAGCAAAGAGAAGCCTTCTCTCCCCCAGACATGTGACTGCAGCCTTGCCCCCTCCCCCGCCCCCCACAGCGTCTCCCAACTCACAGATGCCCCAGCCCCCGCCCCCTCTCCCTCCGAAAGGAGACATCAGCAGTGTGATCCTCCGCTCTACCTCCTCCACCTCCTCCTCATGGGCAGAGACATTTTCCACTGATCCTTCTGTGTGAGTATATGTATGTGTCTGTGTGTATGTCTGTGTGTTAGTGGAGTGTGTGTTAGTGCTCTGTGTGGTGTGTTTGGAATACAACTCCCAGCATGATCCTTTGTGGTGCGTGTGGAATACAACAACAACTCCCAGCATGCTCCTGTGTGGTGTGTGTGGAATACAACAACTCCCAGCATGCTCCTGTGTGGTGTGTGTGTAGAATACAACAACAAATCTCAGCATGCTCCTGTGTGGTGTGTGTGGAATACAACAACAACAACTCCCAGCATGCTCCTGTGTGGTGTGTGTGGAATACAACAACTCCCAGCATGCTCCTGTGTGGTGTGTGTGGAATACAACTACTCCCAGCATGCTCCTGTGTGGTGTGTGTGGAAAACAACTCCCAGCATGCTCATGTTTGGCTGTGTGTGGAATACAACAACTCCTAGCATGATCCTGTGTGGTGTGTGTGGAATACAACAACTCCCAGCATGCTCCTGTGTGGTGTGTGTGGAATACAACAACTCCCAGCATGCTCCTGTGTGACTGTATCTGTTTATGTAAGCAGTATATACAGTGTGTGTCTCCAAGAAATAGGCTTGGGATGGGCTACAATCAGCCGGGGGGGGGGGGGGGGGGCACCAAAAGAATATTCTGCACAGGGCACCGTCTACCCTAAGGCCAGCCCTGCTTGTGGTCAGTGAGGATGTTAATTAGGTGCCTTGCCCCCTCCAAAAGGTGACGCCACTCCTCAAGAGCCAACTTGATCGCCAGTAGCTCCTGGTCTCCTATGGTATAATTTCTCTCGGCCGGAGAATAGATCTTCAAGAAGAAACCACAAGTTCGAATCTTCCCTGATGAGTCCTTCTGCGTTAGGACTGCCCCGGCCCTAACTCTGGGCGAGACAGTACAGGAGCAGAAGCAAAAGCCGACTTTAGCTTATCAAAAGCTTGTTCCACTTCCATGGGCCACTGCTTGGTATTGGCACCCTTTTTCGTAAGGGCCACAATTGAAGAGACCACGGTGGAAAAGTGGGGTATAAACTGCCAGTAGTAGTTGGCGAATTCAAGAAATCTTTGTATGGCTCGAAGTCCGATGGGACCTGGCCACTGGAGAACTGCTGACAGCTTGGCCACATCCATCTGCAGACCACGGTCAGAAACAATGTAGCGGAGAAACGGAAGGCTGGACTGATGGAAAAGGCACTTCTGTAACTTGGTGTATAAGCGATTGGCTCTTAAACCTCACAGCACTTCTTGTACATGACCTACATGGGTCTGCAGATCTGGCGAGTAGATCAAGATATCGTCCAGATAGACCACGACACAGATGTACAGAAGGTCCCAGGCAGATGTCATTGACAAACTCCTGGAAGACCGCTGGGGCGTTGCATAGGCCAAAGGGCATAACCAGATACTCGAAGTGCCCATCTCTGGTGTTGAAAGCAGTCTTCCATTCGTCGCCCTCATGAATTTTGATCAGGTTGTAAGCTCCCCTCAGATCAAGCTTTGAGAAGATCCGAGCTCCACGCAGGTGATCAAAGAGCTCCGAAATCAGGGGCAGTGGCTAACGATTCTTAACTGTCACCTTGTTAAGGCCCCAGTAATCGATGCACGGACGGAGGGACCCGTCCTTCTTCTGAACAAAGAAGAACCCAGCACCAACTGGGGATGTAGACTTGCGAATGAAGCCTTTTTGCAGATTCTCTTTGATTTATGCGGCCATGGCTTGTCTCTGGAACAGAAAGCAGGTATACTCTACCACGAGGAGGCACAGCCCCGGGTAGCAGGTCTATGGGACAAACATACGGCCGATGAGGTAGAAAAGTGTCAACCTCCTTCAAAGAAAAAACATCTGCCAGGTCTTGTTATTCAGCCGGAAGGCCAGGTAGCGACTTGGAGGACCCTAGTGGAGACAGAGAAAACCGGACCTTGGGGGTCTTCGGACAGCGGCCAGAGCATTCTGTACCCCAACGTAAGATTTCACCGGTCTTCCAATCTAGGTTGGGAGCATGGAGCTGCAACCATGGTAACCCCAACAAGATGGCCGAAGAAGAGCGGGTCAAAACATAGAAGATCATCTTCTCCGAATGCAGCGCCCCCACCTGAAGGGTTAACGGTCCAGTCTGATACCGAACCACATCGCTGAGAGACTCGCCTGTGACAGAGGAAATGGTCAGGGGTTTGGCAAGTGGAACCACTGGTATTTGCCATTCCTTCACCAAGGATGCAGCAATGAAACTTCCCGCGGAGCCATAATCCAGGAAGGCTGAGGACTGAAACCGGCGACTAGATGGAGTGAAGATCATAATCGGGAAGGACAATCGTGGAGAGGAAACATATACACCTAGGGAGGCCTCTCCCACCGCACCTAGGTGCAGGAGTTTTCCGGCCGCTGAGGACAGTCCAGGCAGAAATGACCGGAACTGGCACAGTAGAGGCAGAGATTTTGCTTCAGGCGACGTGTTCTCTCCTCGGGAGTCAGACACACTCTCTCCACCTGCATAGGCGGGGACGATGTAGCAGGTGTTCTTGATGAAGCTCCTTCTCGCGCTCAGAGAACCGGACATCGATCCGGGTAGCCAGGTGGATCAGGTCATTTAGCGAAGATGGGAGGTCGCGGCGGGAAAGCACGTCCTTCACTGGAATGGAAAGGCCCTTCTTGAAGGTGGCCACTAGGGCGGCGTTATTCCAGTCTAGTTCAGCGGCCAGAGTACCGCATACTCCCCAACAGAGGAGTTCCTCTGTTGCAGGTTAAGGAGTGCTGTCTCCGCTGATGAGGCTCGAGCTGGCTCCTTGAACACACACCAGAACTTTGCAAGGAAGGTCCGGAGGTTAGCGGTGACTTGATCGTCTCGGTCCCACAATGGTGTTGCCCAGGCCAGGGCTTTCTACTCCAAGAGGCTGATAACGAACGCTACCTTGGAACGCTCAGTGGTGAACTGGTTTGCCAGGAGCTCGATGTGCATGGCGCATTACAAATACTCTGCACATCTTGGGGTCTCCACCATACTTAGACGGAAGTGCGAGGCGTAGGTTTGGGCCAAGAGGTAACGTTACTGGCTCCGAAGGTGGTGGAGTTGCTGGAGGAGCCTGTTGTGCTGACACATGCTGTTGTAGGGCGGTAGCCAATTGCTGTACCTGCTGAGACTGCTGCTGGATTTGTTGAGATTGCTGGGTGACCACTCTTGTGATCTCACGGATATCAGGCACCGCGCTGGGATCCATGGTTGGAGCCTACTGTAACGCTGGGAGTTGTGGTTCCCCTGTGCCACCACTAGCGATGATGTAAGCCGCACCAGGGAGCAGAGTCTAAGGGGCCGCTGGTCTTCACCAGAGCCTGCTACAAGGCAGGCTGGATTTGCTGCGGCAGGCGACCCCCTAGGTCGCTACCCCTGGCTTGGCTTGCTAGTGGTGGTGGCGAGGTGCATCTGGAGACTAGTAGGCAGATAGGATGGAACTCAGCAGGAGGCTGCACAGGTGCAGCTTTATAGGCAGGTGATTATGTGCACACCCAATTAGGGAGGCACTGGCCCTTTAAGTTTAAGCAGAGCCGGCACACACGCTCCCTAGGAGATGGAGATACACACGCCGGACCATGCAGGAGGAGGAGCAGAATGGGGAACGAGCCGGCTGCCGCCAGGGAAGCCAGCGCGGCCACAGGAAGAGGTACGTGCCGCGGCTGTTACAATAACAATGCAAATCACAATTTCAGTTTTTAATGATACCATAGAAACTTTTTGCTTGTGACATGTGACATGAACAAAAATCTGAAATCATGTTAATTAGTATTTTTTTTATTTATCATATTCACCATGCAGTAACATTTGGGCAATTCCACATTACATACCTAATATGTAATATATATCCTCACCAGTTTTATCCTGCCTATCTCCAGTGCTCCCGCTCTGGTCCTCCATTTCGCCTTAGTTTACTTGCCTGCAGATGTAGTTGGTTCCCTAAGTTTTATATCACCCAGGTAAATTAACTCTCTCAGGTAAATTAATTATCTCAGGTGTCACACCAAGTACCATAAGCTGTGATTTCCTCTCCAGCCACTAGGTGTCTCACTCTCCTTCTGCACAGCTGCAGTCTATAAGCCATATTCTTGTAAGTTAAACTTAACTGTGTTTATACTCCTGCCAGGAGAGAGTCTTTTAGTTTGTAGGTGTAGGCAGAAGGCGGTCAGATATCCAGAATATATCTGAACATGAGTATGAGGAGTTCTTCAAGATTCAAAACTTTCACACACATCCCGGCAGAGTATGGTTTACTAATTAGACAAGGGCTCCTATCCGACACCTACACTACACTTTTAAACAACTTCTTTCTTCTTATACCAAGTCCTACTACAAGAGTCTGTCTAAAGAGTATTGTGTTATATATTTGTTGCACTAGCACCCGTGAGCAGTATTGTTCTTCTCTTTTGTATAGCACTGAAGCTGTTTCAAGTAAAGTTCAACTACTAGCAAAGGACTGGGACTCAGTCATCACTTACACCGCACCTACACCTCACACTAGTCCTACCAAAGGGCCAGTGCCTGTGTGCTGGGGGTGGGTATTACCACTGCTGGCCAACGTGACAAGTTGCCCCCAAAACACCAGAGCCCACTGACTGGTGCAGCACCCGCATCCAGTGCCACAGGCCACAGCACAGAGATTACTTGCCCAATCACTGGCTTCAGGGCATCTACTGCTGAGGCCAATGATTAACTACAGGGTATACAGGCACATCATGTCTGCAGGGAAGGAAACAAAGGTGGAGGAGCGGAGCAGCAGCACAGGACAAAAAGATAACGGTTGAGTATACCATATTTTCTTTATTTTATACCAAAAACAGACTGTATTATGTTCAGTAATTCAGAAAAGCATTAAGGGCCCAATTACCATGCAAAAAATTGTTATATTGTTTGAATTTAAACGATAATCATTCTGTGTAATTGCAGGCAACGATAAAAAAAAATCGTTCATATGTCGTTGATTTAGATCTGAACTTTAAATTATCGTTAAACGTTCACTGTTATTCCACATTCGTTCGCTCAAGTTCCACATTTGTTCACTAATCGTTGAGTGTAATTGCACATTGTTGATTGTTTTGCTGGGATCAGAAGGAATAAACGATCGTAGTAACGATCGCAATAATAAGGGTTCATTTACACAGAAAGATTATCTGAAGCCAAAGCCAGAAACAGACTATAAACAGAGATCAGGTCATAAAGGAAAGCCTGAGATTTCTCCTCTTTTCAAATTCATTCCTGGCTTTGGCTTCAAATCTTTGGCAGATAATCTGTCAGATAATCTTTCTGGGTAATATGGTGAACGATTTCAGGCTAATGATAAACAATCTCATTTGCGATAGTTTATCGTTAGTCGTTAATAATTAAAAATCGCCCCATTTACTCGTTCGTAAAAAAAACACCTGGATTTCCTATCAGGAAATCCGGACGGATTTCCAGACCCATGCTGCCCCTGGTCTGCCCCGGCTTCCTGGTGGTGCCGCCGCCGCCCGCACCTCTCCCCCAGACCTCAGCATCCAGCATCCACCTGCAACACCCCGGTCCACCCCCCCCCCCCGGACCCCCATCTGCCCTTACCCCCCCTACGAGGAATTCAGCATCCGCCCGCACAGCGCCAGCCCCCTGCAACCCCCAGACCCCCTCCGCCCGCACACCACCCCCCCTCCCCCGGAACTTAGCATTGGCCCGCACACAGGGGACACAGTGACAGGGTACATGAGGGGGACGCAGTGGCAGGGTAGACGAGGGGGACGCAGTGGCAGGGTAGACGAGGGGGACGCAGTGGCAGGGTAGACGAGGGGGACGCAGTGGCAGGGTAGACGAGGGGGACGCAGTGGCAAGGTACACGAAGGGCTATGTGGGTACTTGTGATGTGTGTTGGCATACTAGATCATATTGAAAACGCTTTTTTTTTTTCTCATCAGGAAATCCTGAAGGCTTTTCCTGATTGTTTCCTGAAGGTAAAAACAGATTACTGTCAGGAAATCCTGATACTTTCCTGATGTCTTTAAGGCCTCCTGATCAGGATTTCCTGACAGTAAAAACTGACACGGACGTGTGAAGGGGGCCTTAGTCCGACTGCATGGGGAGGGGGGCATGGAACTTAACTCATAAGTGGCCTGCATTGCAGTCTGCACAGGAGGAGGTAGTAAGAAGAGGAGGAGGAGGGGAAATTAACTCATAAGTACCCAGCATTGCAGTCTGCACAGGAGGGGGGGGGGGGGTGGAGATTAACTCATAAGTGCCCTGCATTGCTGTCTGCACAGATGGAATAACACTTCTTTTTTATTGTCCATTTCCAACTTTCCCCTTCAACTGCACCATATGCCAGTAAGTCCCATTGTAATAGGCCTCTATCTCTGTAGATGTCTTATAGGTCACATATTAGTGATCTCCATTTGTTCTGTTTTGTTGCTGTAGATGTGTAAGCTACATGTGGCGTGCACTGCTGATGTGAGTAGGAATGGCCTGTACCTCAGTCTTCTTGTACTGGTGCTGTACTACATCCACCAGAGGTGGCATACTGGTACATTGCACAGCACTGCCGGCCACAGGCAACAGGCTGGTCACCTCTGTGTGTGTTGTCTGTATGACTCTATGGGGGAGATTCATCAGACTTTATGTAATGAAACAATGGTTTAGGTGCCCATAGCAGCAAGTCAGATTCCACAAAATTGGATAACTCTCTCCCTATGTGTTTATGCATGCTATATCGGTCTAGTGAGTGTGGTGTATGTGTGACTGTGATAACCATGTGTATTCCGAGTCCACATGTAACAATTTGCAATTTTCACTCTGTTGCGAGAATGTAGTGATGGTATTCATCCTGGCCCTGGCCTGCCGCTAGGAGCCTTGTGCGGGACTGCCGAGCCATTGTATCTAAGGGTGGTCATAGCTGGTACCACTCCTGATCACCATGACCAGTGCCCGAGGAGGGCTTCCTACATCTGCACCCCTGGGTGGCTGCGCCCTGGCGCCTGCTGCACACTCTCAAGGGGTATCCCTGTTTCAGCTTGTAGGCCTATAGGATAGGGGATAAGAAGATAACCAGCAAGGGTCTGACCACTGGGACCCACATCAATCCTGAGAAAGGGAACACAACCTTCCCCAGAGGGGGGCAGTCATGGCAGTATTGTATTTAGCAGGTATGATGTTTGGCGGTATACACAGGGGTCAGTGTGTGGCAGTATTATATTCAGATCATGCAGTATGGGATGCCAAGAGGGGATTTCCTTAGTTTGAAGGATAAATCGGAGGGGTGGGACCCAAACTTGAGTTTTTCCCCCGGGTGCAGGGAAAGCTAGCTACCCCTCTGCTGGTAAGACAATACTACTACCGGTCTTATTGGACATTTCTCCTTCTGAACACGGGACGCAGTCATAGCAGCAGATATGGATGGATGTTGGTCTCGCCATTTTCCTACTTCCAGGTAAACAATGGTCTGAGCAGCGGGATACTGGGACCTGAAGGAAAACACAAGAACCTTTACAGGATGACAAAAAGTAATTCACTAAAATACCTAAATATGACTGTAGGAGTACTGGGTCGTGCTTGCGTCATGACGTGATGACGCATCGCTCTTGCTCCGCCCCTCCACCACCGCTGCTACTGCCGAAGCATGGGACCGCCGGGCCGCCCGGCCAATGAGGAACTGAGGGGTCCAAGATAAGTTCTCCAGCAGGGGAATGCTCGGAAGGCTTCAAGGAGGCTGTCCATTGCACTGGGTAAAGAGAATGATTGGGGCCAGAGTGTGGTGGTGCGGCTAGAGACATGTGACCGTGTCCGGTCACATGACCCGCCGATAAGACCGCGAGACTCCGAACCCGGAAGACAGACTCCGGAGCCTGGGCGTGGGACGCCAGGAAAACCTACTGCGGCTATAGTCAAGAACTGAAGAGGCTGTGGGGTAATATAGAGAGCTTGAAAGGATGAGTGAGGACTGCTCTGCACCAGGCTTGACTATGTGCTTGCCTGGGGGATTGGTGTTCTCTCCCCCGCTCTACCCCGCTCGGTCCCTCTGCCCCTTGGGCGGTGGGCTGTGGGGCTGCTGCAGCATCCCTGATGCCTTCGGTCCGGGGGAAGGGGGAGTGGGGGCTGGGGGGGCGTCCCGCTCCCCCTTTCTAGGTTGGGAGTGTCACCGCTTAAAACTACCACTGCAGGCCTGCTTTTAAGAATCCTTTGTGTTTGTGACCCCAGTTTCGGCCTTGAACAAGAAGAATAAAAGCCAATATGGCATGGGACAATAATGAGCCATAGTCTGTGGCTCCATACCCTGGAAGCTTCATTGTGAACTGTGTTATCTACTCATTGGAGTTACCAGGCAAATGTGATTATTAGAACTATGAACTTATCACTATGTGATATTTAAGATCCTTCCTTTTCTTGCAGAAGTTAGTCCTTGAGGAAACTACTAACAGTGCTCCGGTGATCAGAAGGTCTGCTGCAGATTCAGCTAAGGTTGGACTGTTTTTATTGCTCAAGCCTCTTGTTAAGTGGACCAATGTAAGTTAATCCATCCCCTATTTTGTGCTGTATACTTACGCAATATGGTCTATTTTTATCTATAGAGTAATCAACTCCACCGTAAAACTGTCACTAAGCAAAATAATGCCTCCCAAAACTCAGCAAAGGCGTTCAAGGGGAATATCTCCCCAAAAAGATAATAACAAAAATACTAAAATAGAGAAATACTGGAAATCACCAATGGCCACTACTAATACACGAGGTGGCAAAGCTAGGACGGTAGTGAGCGGTGGAGAGGAGAATGGGGGCTCAAGATTTGCGGCATTACAAGACTCGGAGGATAATGAGGAGGGAGCTGGGCCCATAGAAGTAACAAATAAAGTGCTGGAATCAATCCTCAAAGAATTACAAGTCTGTAACAAATCAATAACGGCCCTTTCTGGTCAGGTGGGGTCACTATCTTCCAATTTTATGCTCCTACGGGCAGATATGAATGGTATTCGGGACAGGATGGTCGAGGTTGAGAAAGCCCTGCCACGATTGGAAGGTACCTTGACCTTCTTTAATAATAGCACTGAGGAACTCCATAAGGACGTTAACTGTATGCGTAATAGACTACATGAGATGGAGGATAGATCAAGGAGGTCAAACATAAGAATGATTGGATTCCCCGAGGGTTCGGAAGCTGGAGATCCTATTAAATTTTGTACCGTATGGATAAAAGAGAATTTTGATATATCAGACTTTTCACCCTTTTTTTTCTCTGGAACGCGCTCACCGAGTTCCTTTTAGGGCCCCTTCCCCAGGGAGCCCCCCAAGGACTATGATAATACAAACTCTATGCTCTGGTGACCGTGATACGATCCTAAAACAGGCGAGACAAAAAGACTCACTTAGCTATAATGGTACAAAGATCTCGGTGTACCCGGACTACTCCAGGGAGACGCAAAGGAGGAGAGCCTCGTTTAGAGAAATTAAAAAGAGACTGTTTGCTGCCGGCATTTTCTTTTCACTATTGTTTCCCTCTAAATTAAGGGTTATTTACAAAGACAGAACCCATTTTTTCACTGAGGCTAAGGAAGCCTTAAAATGGCTTGAAGCGGAAGGATTGTAACTCTCTTCCTCTGTCTAGGGGACAAATGTTTTTTCCTTTTTTTTGGAATTATTATAAAAGTTGGTGCTGGCGGGCTGCGGTGGGTGGATGGAGGGGAGGGGGTTAGGGAGGTTAAGACCAAGAGATAGGGGTCCTATGGAAGTTGTCTGGGATCAGGAGGGGGAGGATGTGGGGGAGGGGGTTTGGGGATGGAAGAAATATGCGGATATGTCTTTGGTCTTCTTTTTTTTTTATTATTATTATAAATAAAAATGAGTTTTAAGGTTTTTTGTTGGAATCTGAGAGGAATGGCTGATAGGAATAAGAGTAGCTGCATTTGATCTCATTAGTCGTCACCTCCCTGCTGTAGTGGCCCTTCTGGAGATGCACGGTACGGAGGAGACGAGGGCTAGGATGAGTCGCAGATGGGCATGTGTGGAGTATCACTTGGTTGTGTCTGCTTACTCAGCAGGAGTATCGGTGTACATACACCATAAAATCTCATATCAAGCCATTTCATCTAAAATAGATAATAGAGGCAGGTATGTTCTGCTTCACTGTAAGATCTTTGCTAGTAAAGTGCTGCTCGCTTTCATTTATATCCCTCCACCATTTTCCTCTCAGGTTCTACGAGAAATAATTACATGGTTTGACAATAAGGCCGATTTACCAATGTTTTTGTATGGGGACCTAAACTGTATTATGGATAGAGAATTAGACAGAAAGGGGCCACAAATCAAGAACAGTAATTGGTCCTCCCCTTTAAAAAAACTTTTGAATGAGATCGGATGGCATGATGTATGGAGACGGTTGTATGGGAACCGGAAAGGGTTTTCATGTTTCAGTTTGACCTATGGTACCGCCTCCCGTATTGACTTGGCGCTATGTAATAGTAGGGCCTTATATTCTATAAAAAAATGGTTTACGAAGTAAGGGCATGTCGGACCACCCCCCAATGGTTGTTGAAATTCTTATCGAGCCAGATGTGCAAACTGGTATCAGGAGTTTTATGTTCAACTCCCATTGGTTGGTGTTGTTCGACAATAAAGATGAAATCCGTAAAGAATTGAAAGAATTCTGGGATATAAATGTAGGTTCAGCAGACTTACATACGATTTGGGATACGCTTAAGGCCTACCTTAGAGGCATTTTGAGTAGGGAGATCATTAAAAAGAAAAAGCAGTTTAACAAAAAAGAAGCTCAGTTAATTGAGGCTTTACGCTTAGCCGAAAGGCAGCACGCGCAGAATAGTGTAGGTTCTTCCGTAGATAATTTAAAGGAAGCACAGAACAATTATAGAGATTACCTTACTCAAAAAGCACAACATAAACATTTTTTTAGGGGTAGTCAAAGATTTGTTGAGGAAGGGAAGCCGGGAAAACTGGTGATGTTCTTAAAGGGAACCTGTCACCCCCCGTGCCGGGGTGACAGGCTCCCGACCCCCCGTTAGAGCCCCATATACTTACCTAATCCCGCCGGGTCCCACTTCTGGAGGTGGTCGGGTGACGGAGATCTCAGCCGCTGCAGCCCGGCGCGCGCGCTGAGAGATGAGTCCAACGCTCATAGAGAATGACGGAGCGCTGGACTCTCCTGTCATTCTCTATGGGCGTTGGACTCATCTCTCAGCGCGCGCGCCGGGCTGCAGCGGCTGAGATCTCCGTCACCCGACCACCTCCAGAAGCGGGACCCGGCGGGATTAGGTAAGTATATGGGGCTCTAACGGGGGGTCGGGAGCCTGTCACCCCGGCACGGGGGGTGACAGGTTCCCTTTAAGGCCCAAGGAGAGAATAAGTACATAGCAGCCCTACGGGACGAGTCAGGTAAGATCATACATATACAGGAGGAAATACGGGGCAGGTTCTGAAATTTTTTTCAGCAGTTATATAGATCAGAAGTGGATCCGACGGAATCGGAATATGATAATTTTCTGTCTAGGATCCAGTTGCCTAAGATAAATGAGGAACAGAATAGGCAATTAGAAAGACCAGTGGATCTGAGAGATTTGTGGGAGGCCCTTAACAGCTTTTCGGGGTCCTCAACCCCGGGGTTGGACGGGCTACCCTTTGAAATTTATCGGGAATTTGGGGATGTCCCATTACCCTGTTTTTTAGCTGTTTTGAATGAATCCTGTAGAAAGGGCATCCTCCCCGAATCAATTGGGGTGGCTAATATTGTTTTAATCCCCAAGAAAAATAAAGATCTTTTGGAGCCGGAGGCCTACCGTCCAATCTCCCGGCTTAACACCGATTGCAAGATATTTGCTAAGGTGTTGGCATGGAGATTGGCGGAGGTTTTGCCGGGCTTGGTGGGCCCCGAGCAGGTGGGGTTTGTACCCAGGAGGTCAATTTTTGAGAATATATCCAGAGTCTTTATGAATATTCAGTTGGAAAATGGAGGGCCCTGCTCCATCCTGTCGTTGGATGCTCTGAAGGCCTTCGACAGGGTGGAGTGGGGATTCCTCTGGAAAGTGTTGGAGAAGTTTGGAGTGGGACCCGGATGCATCTCTCTTATTAAACTGCTCTAATCATCACCAAGAGCCCAATTATTAGTAAATGGTATATCCACACAGGATTTGACCTGAGGAGAGGGACACGTCTCTCCACTTTTATTTGGTCTGTACATGGAACCCATGGCAGAATACATAAGAAGTGATGGGGGTATTGAGGGTTTTGGCATTGGAAGAGGG
Organism: Dendropsophus ebraccatus; assembly: GCF_027789765.1. Taxonomy (NCBI): domain Eukaryota; kingdom Metazoa; phylum Chordata; class Amphibia; order Anura; family Hylidae; genus Dendropsophus; species Dendropsophus ebraccatus. The sequence continues at coordinate 13,450,660 of NC_091460.1, forward strand.
GGTAGTCCTGATAGGATCCTATTATATGCTGATGATGTATTGTTATTTATTAAAAATCCAGCAGAGAATTTCTCTAAGTTTATGTCAATAATAGATGATTATGGGCGAATCTCTGGATTTAAAGTTAACTGTGGGAAGTCCTCCCTTCTCCAAATGGGGAATTGTGGTGGGGATGAAATAGATCTGCATCTCCCAGTTAAGTATGTAAATAAAATAGACTATCTAGGGGTACAGATAAGTGCCGATGTTAAAAAAAATATCTGGATTTGAATCTCAGTCCATTACTAACAAGAATCAAAATAAAGGAAGATACCTGGCTCAAACTTCCCCTTGCGATGGTTGAGAGGATGGCCATTCTTAAAATTGTTATTCTGCCTCAAGGCCTATATTATTTGAATGCATCCCCTATATGGATTCCCGATTTTTGGTTTAAGAGGTTAACATCTGTCCTCAACCGGCTCATATGGGGCCGCAAGAAAGTCAGAATGAAATATGAGGGTATGACCAAGGTAGAGGGAGATGGAGGTTTGGGTTTACCCGCCTTCCGACTATACTTTTTGGCTGGAATTGCCCATGAGATGGCTCGTTGGAACGAATCCCCAATTATTCGTTTTCTATTGGATAAACACTATAATCAGGTGGAGGATTTTTCTGTTTGGCTGGAGGCAGGTCACTGTAATGTTAAGAATTTAGGACACTACACATTTGTTGGATTATATGAGAAATCATGGAAGGCCCTTAAGAATAATTGTAAAATTAAAGGTAGCTTAGATCTCACCACTATTTGGGACAATAAGAATTTTAAGGGTGTTTCAGTTAATAAAGAAATGGCACAATTTTGGGTGAATAAAGAGATAATAAGGGTATCTCAAATCTGTAAAGACGGGAAGGTTCGGACTTTCGAGGAGTTACAAGTAAGATATAATCTATTAGAAGCACATAGGTTTTTTTTTATTTACAAATGCAGTATGTTACACGTAAAATAAGGAACACAGAATGGAAAAATGTTGATACACATGAGTTAATAGATTTGATACGAAATGAAATAGAAGGTAGAAGTAGAGGAGTATTGCCTAAAATGTATAGGTTATTGTTGAAGGAGAGGGATAGTCCACAGTTACAGAAGGTGAGGAGTAGATGGGAATCCGCACTAGGGGATTCATGAAACTTTATGGGGAACTATACTAAAGAATTTAAAAAGTTGCTCGAAGAGTCCTTCCCACAGATTGATACACTTTAAGTTATTTTACTGGCTTTATATAACCCCTAAAAGGTTGATTGTATACGGAAAAGATGAAGTAAGGTGTAAGAAATGTCATGAGATGGGTGTAGATTTATTTAATTTAATATGGCGATGCCCTGAGATTATCAAACTGTGGGATAGGACTTAGGAGCATATTGATCATACACTCCGAACTAAGATAAAATCTAGCCTATCAGTGGTGGAATGTATATTGGGAGGACTGGTGGATGACGGGGCATGTAATACTTTAATCAATAAATTGCTGGGATGTGTGAGGGTATTAATTGTTAAGAAATGGATTGATGATAAGGTAAAAGAATATGAACGACTACTGGCCTCTAAGTCATCCAAAACAATCATGCGTTGGAATAAGATATGGGGAAAATGGATTTAAGTTTCAAGTTTTTTTTTTGTTTGTTTGTTTCTTTTTTGTTTTTTCTTCTGTGTATTTCTTCCAGTGGGGTGGGGGATAGAGGGGGGGGGGGGATTGGGGTGAAAAGGATAAGGCTACGTTCACACAGAGCAAAAGGAGCGGATTACGCAAGGAAATATTTCCGCCTGAAATCAACTGACGCTGAATTCCGAGCAGAATATAAGCAGAATGTAAGCAGAATCCCTGTGTATTACGCTAGGAAAGTGTTCAGCTCGTAATCAGCTCTTGACAAATTCAGCGCGGAATACTCGAGGAATCCGCGCTGAATCCGCATGCATTCAGCGCTGAAATTCAGCGAGTATTTGGTGAGTAAACTAGACTATACCAGAATACATACTAGAATCCTCCTCCCCCCCTTTTCCCCATTTCCGCGCTGATTCAGCGAGTAATTTCCGCTTGTATTCCGCGCTGAATACGCGCGTATTCAGTGCTGAAACAGAAAATCAGAGCCCCATTGATTTGTATAGGCTTCCGCTAGCGGAAGAATGAACATGTTCATTCTTCTGGCGAAAAGCGGATTAGCTCAGTGTGGAAATTCCACTGTGTGAACTGCAGAGCAGAATTTCCATTCAACACAATGTAAATTAGCTCTGCACCTATTTAACGGCTGAAATTTCAGCGCTGATTCAGCGCAGAAATTCAGCTGCTTTTGCTCAGTGGGAACGAGCCCTAAGGCATTGGTTTTATAGTCGTTGTTGCATCCTTTGGATATGTGACATTAATTTTGTTTATTGCTTTTTCATAAAAATAAAAAGTATAAAAAAAAATAATACCTAAATATGACGAAAGTAATAGGGGACCTAGAGTTACAGACTAGAGGAAGTGTCTATTCATATCAATATGGGTTTCCTACATACAAATGCAGTGTCCTGGTCAGGGCCAGCCTTAGGTCAGATAATGTCCTCTATGAAACTTTTTTTTTCGTGCCCACTATATATATATATACAGTGGTACCTTGGTTTAAGAGTAACTTGGTTTAAGAGCGTTTTGGTTTAAGAGCTCACAGTTTTTCAAAATTATGACTTGGTTTAAGAGCATTGCTTTGGTTTAAGAGCTCCCTGTGCTGGGTGGGAGCGCGAGTGGGGGAGGGGCATGGTCTGCATAACGTGGTCTACAGCACTGTATTTTGACCCAGGAAGTCTCCCCCACCTTCCAAATCATAGCAAATCGACTTCAGGCTTGGGCTTACATCAGAGGACAGGACGGTGGTGGTAATCTCTCCATAGCTGTAACCCCTCTCTCCCTGGACAGAGAGTGCTGCATGTATGTGCCCACATCTGCCCTGCTCATTCCTTCATGCTCCCTGCAGTCTCTGTCAGCCCTTGTGTGTCCCATACTCTCCATTACTGTACAGTAACTTATAATATCACAGATTCTGCTGTTTCTGAATGTTTGTTTCATTAGTTATAGTGCTTGAAAAGCACTATATTGTAATCCGTATTCTTCTTCCGTTTCTTCTTCTTCTTCTTCTTCTTCTTCTTCTTCTTCTTCTTCCAGCCATTTTTCTGCGCGTAATACAGCCCGAACCGCTTTGTGCACACACTCCGTTCAAACTGCGTTTCGAAGCCCTCGGCGGTGTGAGCTGTGCTATCTATTTTTCGTTTCGATCGGATTTGTCGTTTTTAAGAAATCTATGTTTAAAGACCCCTAATTTCCCATAGAAAATAATGGCCCATTGCAAATAATGGCCACACTCTAACCGCTAACAGCCAATTACAGCACATATGCAAATAGCTGAAATATAGCAGCCAATAGGAACTCTAAGGTCTCATCATGCATTGTATCACACCATCCACAGTCACATGTCCACTATTGGCCAATAGAAGATGTAATATATGGAAGATCCTTAACGATTTTGTCTCAATGACATGAGGAAGATTGTCATGGTAACCGAGCAATGATCTTTACCATTATAAGTACTCAGATCGCTCTTAAAGGGACCCATGTCGCCTTTAAAGGAACGCAAGTCGCTCTTAAAGGGACCCAAGTCGCTCTTAAAGGCACCCAAGTCGCTCTTAAAGGGACAAGAGCCATGTCGCTCTTAAAGGGACCCAAGTCGTTCTTAAAGGCACCCAAGTCGCTCTTAAAGTGGCGGGACCCAAGTCGCTCTTAAAGGGACGGGACCCAAGTCGCTCTTAACCCCTTAACGACATCGGGCGTAAATTTACGCCCTGATGCCGGTAAGGGAGTTCAGAGCGGGGCCGCGCGGCGGCCCCGCTCTGAACCACGCCGGTCCCGGGTGCCGCGTGTAGCCCGGGACCGTAGGTATTAGCGGGCACAGTCCGATCGCCGTGCCCGCTAATACAGTAATCAGATGCAGCTGTCAAACATGACAGCTGCATCCGATTACCGGACGCAGCGTCATCCCTGGTGTCTAGTGGGGAGATCGCTCCTCCGGGATGTTATCCCGGAGGAGCGATCTCCGTAAATGAAGCCGGCCGGGGACCGCTCCAAGATGGCGCCGTCCCCGGCTCGGCGCTCGTTTACTTCCGGCTGCAGCAGCCGGAAGTAAACGAGTGCCTATCTCATGGATCTCTGCAGCATATCTATGCTGCAGAGATCTCTATGAGAGATCAATGCACTTATACTAGAAGTCCCCTAGGGGGAATAACCCTAACCCCAGGGGGGAATAACCCTAACCCCAGGGGGGAATAACCCTAACCCCAGGGGGGCTTCTAGTATAAGTGTAAAAGTAAAAAAAAAAAAATGTCATTATTAGTAAAAATCCCCCTCCCCTAATAAAAGTCTGAATCACCCCCCTTTTCCCAGGTTATAAATAAAAGTAAATAAATAAATAAACATGTTTGCTATCGCCGCGTGCGTAATCGCCCGAACTATTAATTAATCACATTCCTGATCTCGCACGGTAAACGGCGTCAGCACAAAAAAATCCCAAAGTGCAAAATTGCACATTTTTGGTCGCATCAAATCCAGAAAAATTGTAATAAAAAGCGATCAAAAAGTCGTATATGCGCAATCAAGGTACCGATAGAAAGAACACATCATGGCGCAAAAAATGACACCTGACACAGCCCCATAGACCAAAGGATAAAAGCGCTATAAGCCTGGGAATGGAGTGATTTTAAGTGTCGTATATTTGTTGACAATGGTTTAAAATTTTTACAGGCCACCAGATACAATATAAGTTATACATGTTATATATCGTTTTAATCGTAATGACTTGAGGAACATATATAACAAGTCAGTTTTACCCCAGGGCGAATGGCGTAAAAACACATTTCCCCCAAATAAACAAAATGCGTTTTTTTTTTTCAATTTCACCACACTTTGAATTTTTTTCTGGTTTCGCAGTGTACTTTATGCAAAAATTCAGCCTGTCATTGCAAAGTACAATTAGTGACGCTCATGTGGGTTTCTAGGTGGAAAAATGCAAGTGCTATGGCCTTTTATGCACAAGGAGGAAAAACCGAAAACGCAAAAATCGAAATTTGCTCTGTCCTTAAAGGGTTAAAGGGTCCCATGTAGCTCTTAAAGGGATCCAAGTCGCTCTTAAAGGGACGGGACCCAAGTTGCTCTTAAACGGACGGGACACTTGTCGCTCTTAAAAGGGACTCAAGTCACTCCAAAAGAAATGGGACCCATGTTGCTCTTAAAGAGACCCATGTCGCTAGAGCGACCTGGGTCCCTTTAAGAGCGGCAGGGGTCCCTTTTAAGAGAGACCTGGGTCCTTTTAAGAGCGAAATATGTCCCTTCAAGAGCAACCAAGGTCCCTTTAAGAGCGAAATTGGTCCCTTTAAGAGCTATCTGGGTCCCTTCTAGAGCAAAATATGTCCCTTTAAGAGCAAAATGGGTCCCTTTAAGAGCGAAATGGATCCCTTTAAGGGCGACCTGGGTCACTTTAAGAGCGAAATTGGTCCCTTTAAGAGCGAAATTGGTCCCTTTAACCCTTTAAGGACAGAGCAAATTTAGATTTTTGCGTTTTCGGTTTTTCCTCCTTGTGCATAAAAGACCATAGCACTTGCATTTTTCCACCTAGAAACCCACCTGAGCCCTTATTTTTTGCGTCACTAATTGTACTTTGCAATGACAGGCTGAATTTTTGCATAAAGTACACTGCGAAACCAGAAAAAAATTCAAAGTGTGGTGAAATTGAAAAAAAAAACGCATTTTGTTTATTTGGGGGAAATGTGTTTTTACGCCATTCGCCCTGGGGTAAAACTGACTTGTTATATATGTTCCTCAAGTCGTTACGATTAAAACGACATGTAACATGTATAACTTATATTGTATCTGATGGCCTGTAAAAAATTTAAACCATTGTCAACAAATATAAGTCACTTAAAACCGCTCCATTCCCCGGCTTATAGCGCTTTTATCCTTTGGTCTATGGGGCTGTGTCAGGTGTCATTTTTTGCGCCATGATGTGATCTTTCTATCGGTACCTTGATTGCGCATATACGACTTTTTGATCGCTTTTTATTACAATTTTTCTGGATTTGATGCGACCAAAAATGCGCAATTTTGCACTTTGGGATTTTTTTGCGCTGACGCCATTTACCGTACGAGATCAGGAATGTGATTAATTAGTAGTTCGGGCGATTACGCACGCGGCGATAGCAAACATATTTATTTATTTATTTGTTTACTTTTATTTATAACCTGGGAAAAGGGGGGGGATTCAGACTTTTATTAGGGGAGGGGGCTTTTTACTAATAATGACATTTTTTTTTTACTTTTACACTTATACTAGAAGCCCCCCTAGGGTTAGGGTTATTCCCCCTGGGGTTAGGGTTATTCCCCCCTGGGGTTAGGGTTATTCCCCCCTGGGGTTAGGGTTATTCCCCCTAGGGTTAGGGTTATTCCCCCTGGGGTTAGGGTTATTCCCCCCTGGGGTTAGGGTTATTCCCCCCTGGGGTTAGGGTTATTCCCCCTAGGGTTAGGGTTATTCCCCCTGGGGTTAGGGTTATTCCCCCCTGGGGTTAGGGTTATTCCCCCCTGGGGTTAGGGTTATTCCCCCCTGGGGTTAGGGTTATTCCCCCCTGGGGTTAGGGTTATTCCCCCCTGGGGTTAGGGTTATTCCCCCCTGGGGTTAGGGTTATTCCCCCTAGGGTTAGGGTTATTACCCCTGGGGTTAGGGTTATTCCCCCTAGGGGACTTCTAGTATAAGTGCTTTGATCTCTCATTGAGATCTCTGCAGCATAGATATGCTGCAGAGATCCATGAGATAGGCACTCGTTTGCTTTCGGCTGCTGCAGCCGGAAGTAAACGAGTGCCGAGCCGGGGACGGCGCCATCTTGGAGCGGTCCCCGGCCGGCTTCATTTACGGAGATCGCTCCTCCGGGATAACATCCCGGAGGAGCGATCTCCCCACTAGACACCAGGGATGACGCTGCGTCCGGTAATCGGATGCAGCTGTCATGTTTGACAGCTGCATCTGATTACTGTATTAGCGGGCACGGCGATCGGACCGTGCCCGCTAATACCTACGGTCCCGGGCTACACGCGGCACCCGGGACCGTCGCGGTTCAGAGCGGGGCCGCGTAAATTTACGCCCGATGTCGTTAAGGGGTTAAGAGTGAAATTGGTCCATTTAAGAGCGACCTGGGTCCCTTTAAGAGCGAAATATGTCCCTTTAAGGGTACAAACCCACTTGGCGGGTCTGCAGCGAGTCTCCATGCTGCGTTTTTGCAGCGAGACTCGCTGCAGATCCCAGCCCTATACTTTTAATGGCAGACAAACACGCAGCAGGGATGTACATCCCTGCTGCGAGTTTGTCTGCAGCCCTCCCCATTAACCCCCCGGCCGCCGGAGCTGATACTTCACCTGATCCCGGCTCCGGCGGTTCCCGATGTCTTCAGCAAGCCGGAGCGGGGACCAGGTGAAGTATATGCTCCAGCCAGCCGCCCGCAGCCCCAGCTGCCCGATCGCCCCCCCGCAGCCCCGGCCGCCCCCCCGCAGCCCCGATCGCCCCCCCCCCCCCCCCCGCAGGCCCGGCCGCCCGATCGCCCCCCCCCCCCCGCAGCCCCGGCCGCCCGATCGCAGCCCTGGCCGCCCGATCGTCCCCCCGCAGCCCCGGCCGGGCGTCCGGGGCTGCGGGGGGACGATCGGGCGGCCGGGGCTGCGGGGGGGGGGCGATCGGGCGGCCGGGGCTGCGGGGGAGCGGCCGGGGCTGCGGGGGGGGCGGCCGGGGCTGCGGGGGGACGATCGGGCGGCCGGGGCTGCGGGGGGACGATCGGGCGGCCGGGGGGGCGATCGGGGGGCCGGGGCTGCGGGGGGGGCGATCGGGCGGCCGGGGCTGCGGGGGGGGCGGCCGGGGCTGCGGGGCGATCGGGGCTGCAGGGGGGCGGGCAGGATATACATTACCAGGTCCCTGCTCCTGCTTGCTTCGGCGGCTCCCGGCACGTTCTGCCCGGCCAATCAGTGCGCTGCCCTGCCGCAGCGCACTGATTGGCCGGGCGGCCCGTGAAGACACCGGGAGCCCCGAAGCAAGCAGGAACGGGGACCCGGTAATGTATAATGTCCGGCGGCCGGGGGGTTAATGGGGCGGGCTGCAGACAAAATCGCAGCAGGGATGTACATCCCTGCTGCGAGTTTCTCTGCTATTGAAAGTATAGGGCCAGGATCTGCAGCGAGTCTCGCTGCAAAAACGCAGCAAGGAGACTCGCTGCAGATCCGGCAAGTGGGTTTATACCCTAAGAGTGAAATATGTCCCTTTAAGAGCAAAATGGGTCCTTTTAAGAGCGACCTGGGTCCCTTTAAGAGCGAAATGGGTCCCTTTAAGCGTGAAATTGGTCCCTTTAAGAGCGATCTGGGTCCCTTTAAGAGCGAAATGGGTCTCTTTAAGAGCGAAATGGGTCCCTTTAAGAGCGACCTGGGTCCCTTTAAGAGCGAAATAAGTCCCTTTAAGAGCGAAATATGTCCCTTTAAGAGCAAAATATGTCCCTTTAAGAGAAAAATGGGTCCCTTTAAGAGCGACCTGGGTCCCTTTAAGAGCGAAATTGGTCCCTTTAAGCGTGAAATTGGTCCCTTTAAGAGCGACCTGGGTCCCTTTAAGAGCAAAATATGTCCCTTTAAGTGCAAAATATGTCCCTTTAAGAGCGAAATATGTCCCTTTAAGTGCGAAATATGTCCCTTTAAGGGCAAAATGGGTCCCTTTAAGAGCGACCTGGGTCCCTGTAAGAGCAAAATTGGTCCCTTTAAGAGTGAAATTGGTCCCTTTAAGAGCGACTTGGGTCCCTTTAAGAGCAACCTGGGTCCCTTTAAGAGCAAAATTGGTCCCTGTAAGAGTGAAATTGGTCCATTTAAGAGCGACCTGGGTCCCTTTAAGAACTAAATATGTCCCTTCAAGATCGAAATATGTCCCTTTAAGAGCGACCTGGGTTCCTTTAAGAGAAAAATATGTCCCTTTAAGAGCGAAATGGGTGCCTTTAAGAGCGAAATGGGTCCCTTTAAGCGTGAAATTGGTCCCTTTAAGAGCGATCTGGGTCCCTTTAAGAGCAAAATGGGTCCCTTTAAGAGCGAAATGGGTCCCTTTAAGAGTGACCTGGGTCCCTTTAAGAGCAAAATATGTCCCTCTAAAAGCGAAATATGTCCCTTTAAGAGCGAAAAATGCCCCTTTAAGAGCAAATTGGGTCCCTTTAAGAGCGACCTGAATCCCTTTAAGAGCGAAATATGTCCCTTTAAGAGCAACCTGGGTCCCTTTAAGAGCGAAATATGTCCCTTTAACCTCTTAAGGACCCATGACATACCGGCACGTCATGGATCACTGTCACTTAAGGACCCATGACGTACCGGTACGTCGGCCCTTTAAACGGGCGCCGCGGCCGGCCGGGTCCCGATCGGGGGAGATAGCCTGCTATAATACATAGCAGGCCATCTCTCCCTGTCGGCATGGAGGGTTGTTAACCCCCCCCATGCCGACGATCGCCGCTATTGGCTGATAAGCCCATAGCGGCGATCGGAACCTTTCCGGGCCATCGGTGGCCCGATGACCCGGAAAAAAATGGCGGTCGGTGCTGTCCGAGGACGGCACCGACCGCCATTACTGTAAAAAGTAATGGTGGTCACGGTACCACCGTCCCGATCGCCCATTCACAGCGATCAAAGTCCCCACAAGTAATAAATACCTGCTCCGGACCCCTCAGCTAGGTAGCTGAGGGGTCCAGAGCAGGTATTTGTACATTACTCACCTGTCCCGGGGTCCTGATCGGCGTCTTACGGGTTCCCGGCGTCCTCTTCATCTTGTCGGGACTTCGGCTTCTTCCGTGAGTCCCGATCGGCTTTTTCCGGCTCCAGCGTCGTCTTTTTTCGTATTTTTCCGACTCCAGCGTCGTCTATTTTCGGATCTTGCGCTCTGCTGCCCCCTAGCGGCTGATAAGTGTAATACACGTATCAGCCACTACAGGGATGTTCAGAATGTAGTAAAAAAAAAAATTTTTTTCCCAATTTTTTTTTTTTCTATTTTCCGCACCCTATCGCCGCTGAGTGTTGATCAGCATTGCACGAAAGTGCGCTGCTAATCAGCAACTCCTCCTTTTTGGCGTAGGGTGGTTTTTTTTTATATCCTACTGCCACGGTCTGCTGATAAGTGCCGAACATAAGTGCGGCATTTATCAGCAACACCATTTTTGGCGTAGGTTTTTTTTGTATACTTACTGTAAAAAACACGTAAAAAAACACTACATTACACCACACTACATTGAATAAAGTTTGACACTACACCACTACATACCCCATATACCAATCCCCATATAAAGATGGCCCCCAGGGTGTTTTCGGTATCGGACGCATACGTTATTATTGCCTCCGACACCGAAACAGCCAGTGAGGATGAATGGGGGGTCCTTTGTTCCTCCATTCATCCTCATCCTCCTCATCATCCAGTGACGTGTCTGGGAGTAGCGTAGCGTACGCTGCCCCCCAGACACGTCTTTTCCGCCAGTACCGTCCCAATAAGAGATCACGGTATGGCGTGAAATTCTACAAACTCTGTGAGAGTACCTCAGGGTACACTTACAGATTTAGGGTATGTGCACACTGCGGAATGGCGAAGGATAACCCTTCGTGCATTCCGCAGCTGGCACCCGCCGGCGGAATGATGCAGGGGCGCGTCTCCGCCCGTGTCATAGACTCTATCCTATGCATGGGCGGATTCCATCATCCGTCATTCCATCAACACGTTGGACGCAGAGCGGAATCCGCCCGTGCATAGAATGGAGTCTACGACACGGACGGAGACGTGCGCCTGCATCAGTCCGCCGGCGGGTGCCAACTGCGGAATGCACAAAGGGTTATCCTTCGCGATTCCGCAGTGTGCACGTACCCTTAGAGTGTATGAAGGAAGGGACACTCAAATCCAGCCCCCAGATGCCCACTCCCCCCCCCCATCCTCGGAGTTAGTGGGGACATCGTCCGGGAACTGATCTTCCCACTGCTGGATAAAGGTTACCACCTGTACGGGGATAACTTTTATACCAGCACCCCCTCTTCCGGTCCCTCGCTGCCCGAGCTACTGTAGCTTGCGGCACGATTCGAACATATCAGAAGTAGTAATAGCGCCCTAATATTTAGCATCCATGGAGCGGACCCAGCGCTTCTGGATATGAAGGACCCCGTATCGCACCAGGACAACATTTTCCAGGTGACGTCCCCCACACTGGAAAACAGGAGACCCCAGAAGAAGTGCAGAGTGTGGGGTAACAGGGGGATCAGGAAGGACAACATTTTCCAGTGTGACACCTCTCCAGCAGTAGCCAGCACACGAGGACGCGCCCCCACCAGGCACCTCGCACAGACAGCAAGATGACTCAGCATCTCTGAGACCTCACAGCAGACCCAGTGCACGCTCCACAGCTCATCACTCTGCAGGAGAAAAACTATCTGGATTAAACTAACTACATCTGTCTACTAACACCATCTGGGAACTGAGATTGCTGGTTACCTATCTACTACAGCTCGTATTAATACTACACAGTTGATCATACTGTAAAGGCAGAAAACAACTAACACACAAGACCACACACAAATCTGGATAAAGTGACCACAACTTATCCACCAGACGTATCTTTATACATACAACGGTGATCCCCTACAACAGACTTGGGAGCACCCACAACATTCATCTGTAAATTCAACTGTTCCTGGATCAGACTGAGACATGTATCAAGGCATATCCCATTGATACTCCAACACTCTTCCTACTCCCTGAGGAACTTGTCGCCATAGAACAAGGGAAACGCGTTGGATAAACGGAAGAAGGGATATCAGAACCACGACTAAAAAACATCTATACCTGCCTTTCATATGCTACACACTTTGTATATTACCAGACACAGTGACAACTGACATCTGTGACGGGAAAGACCTACACAACCCTAGCACAGGGTCAGTCCCTCCTGTTGTTTGGGGACGCCTAAACCAGGGGGTCCCACTTCAGCAATAGGCAGGGTTAAACTAGGGGTAACCCATCTCGTACCTTTACCCCGTACCCCCTATATCTTTACCTATAATCATCTAAGTATAAAACCTGTCTTTCATGTTTGTGTTTAATGTACATATGAATAAATACATGCTATAAGACGTATTATAGCATTTTCACCACAGTCCCTCCACTTTGTTTATTTATTCTTAAAAAGCCTAGGACTGTGGGAACTCTCTACCCAAGTTTAATCATTAGGTTCCCCGACCCAACTGCTAAGCAGTGTGACACCTGTCCTGATCCCCCCGGCCTCTGCATACTGGATCGCTCCAAGGCGTACCACACGTCACTGGGGTTCTACATTATCTAAATTCTGTCCCTTATTCCTATTTCAGGGGTCACGTTGATCCAGGGATTATTCTGATCGCCATTATGGAGTCGGGAAGGAATTTTTCCCCTGTGATGAGGCTACTGTCGTCTGCCTCACGAGGGGTTTTTGCCTTCCTCTGGATCAACACAGGTTGAGTTTGATGGACACCTGTCATTTTCAACCTTATAAACTAATAATTGGCCTAATACCCCCAACTAAATAGGTATGGCCGCCATTCCCATTAGAGGATGCCATGATGCAATTACAAAGCCTCTGTGCGGCCAGGACAGTAGAAACCCCCCACAAGTGACCCCATTCTGGAAACTACACCCCATAAGGAATCTAACAAGTGGGGCAGCGGGTATATGGCCCCCTGGTGACGGCCACATTTGGGACGTGAAAATGAAAAAAATTGTATTTTTTATTTTCACAGCACATGTTCTACACATGTGCCCATCACTAGTGGGGTCCATATGCTCACTGCACCCCTTGTTAGATTCCTTATGGGGTGTAGTTTCCAGAATTGGGTCACTTGTGGGGGGTTTCTACTGTTCTGGCATCAAAGGAGCTTTGTAATTGCGACATGGCCTCCAACCCCCTTTTCAGCCTCTAAATGGCGCTCTGTCCTTTTGGTGACTTGCCCTGTGCCCATATGGCAAATTATGTCCACATGTGGGGTATTTTCGTACTCA